>NW_022995380.1:30251277-30551277 GCF_004354385.1 Drosophila innubila
TCTCAAATAATGTTGAAAAACTTATTATTATTCTTATTTCTTAGTGCTACTAGAATATCCTTATAAGTTAATGAAGTAGTAATGCGGCATCCAAACGAGCTAAATTTGCTAAATTTATT
The DNA here is from genome assembly GCF_004354385.1 of Drosophila innubila. Taxonomy (NCBI): domain Eukaryota; kingdom Metazoa; phylum Arthropoda; class Insecta; order Diptera; family Drosophilidae; genus Drosophila; species Drosophila innubila. The sequence goes on from NW_022995380.1 coordinate 30,251,397, forward strand.
ATTACCCTACTTAGGTGCGTTTTTTCACAATCCACTTAATTCTCATATCAGATATATTTTGGAATTTCACACACATTTCTACAAATTTTTTGTTACAGTATATTTCAGTTAGTTAAGTAAGTTACTATAGTTAAGGAATTTTCCTTAAAAAAATCGTATTAAACTGTGATTTGAAGCTGGTATCAAAATGTAAATTTTTTTATAAGAATTACATTATTTCACCAAAATATATTTATTTTTTTAATATATTTTTAATATTTTTTATTTATTTGTATTTCCGTATCCTTTTTTATTTAAACTACATTATTATTTATTGAGCTTTCATTTAAGTTTTTATTATAAGATTATTATATAGGAAAAGTTTTGTATTTTTCTTCTTATCCAAAAGAGGCTGTTGCACCTTATAATAATTTTATTTAAAATATGTAAGCTTTAAAAGCTTTTAGCAGTTTCTAACACTAGTCCAAAAAAAAAAATGCAAAAACATAAAAAAAATCCAGTGCTCTATTTATGATTGATAAAATTAAAAACTATATATTGAGCTATTTTAAAATTGATATTAATCGAATAAAATAACCAAAAGGACCACTGTGCCTTGGTGCTGTCCCTCGTCTGTTGGACATGTCAGAGTTTAGTGCCGTTTAATACTTAAAGATTTATAGGCACCTTTTTTAACCGATGCTTCAAGCTTATTTACATAGTCTAAGAATCCCATTCTATCCCCCCTCCCCTCCCCACTCACCTCTTGCCGCTTTTCTCTCCAAATCACTCTCAAACGATAATTGATCTCTCTCTCTATGTTTGTCTCGGAAATTGTTGTCTTCAGGTTTGTTACCAAGATTCGAGTGCAGGCAAAGACTGAACACAACTCCAGTCAACTGACAGTGAGACAGACGATGCTCAGCCTGCTCCATCTGATGTTATGGGATCGTAAATTCGAGTAAACTTGCTTTTCACGCCTCGCAATTTGCGGTAGAAACTTAATGTTTATATTTATGTATATAAATGGATGTATATGTATCCATGTGTAGGTCTCTTGTTTAATTGCATATCTTCACGCCATTTTTTTATCGCTTTTTCCTTGCATCTTTTTTAATTTTGAATAGATTTTGCCTATGTCACAAAATTTATGAACGGAAATAAATTCAGTTAATTTATTAAACAAAAAAAAATTAAAATTAAATGCCTGTAAATTGGCAATATTAATAAACATTTTATTTTTATTAATTTGCTTTATAAATAAAAATTTGAAATAAACTCTATATAGAAAATAATTGCTGTACCGATTTGAGTCATTTTTTATGTTCGTGATATTTCAAAAAAGGAATTAGTTAAATAAAAACTTTCAACTGTAGCAGATATTCAAACAGATAAATAATTTAATAGTTTTTAAAATATATCAATTAAATAAAATATTTACTCTTTTTCTTGCTTTTTATACACGTTTTTTAACGGTTCAATTGCGGAAAAGTATAAGAAAAAATGGTGTCAGCAATAAATTTTGATTACGTTTATAAAATTATTTATTGCTCCACGCTGACAGAGTGTCGGAAAATATTGGGAACTTTTAAAAAATTACAAAATATCTTAATAAATAGCAAAAAACCTAAGCTTTTTTATTTTATTCTTTTTTAATTTTATATATTTTTTAAGTATATTTTTGCCTCTAATAAAGGTTCGTTTTACATTAACATCATAAATGAAGAATGAAAAATGGTGTCAGCAATAAATTTTGATTACGTTTATAAAATTATTTAATAATCCAAACTGACAGAGTTTCGGAAAATATTGGAAACTTTTAAAAATTTACAAAATATCTTAATAAATAGCAAAAAACCTAAGCTTTTTTATTTTATTCTTTTTTAATTTTACATATTTTTTAAGTATATTTTTGCCTCTAATAAAAGTTCGTTTTATATTTACATCAAAAATGAAATGTTTTCAGCTTAACCAGATCGACGATTCCTTCTGCCCATGAGAGCAGCTCTCTTCCTATTGGCAGTTTGTCTCCTTGCAGTCATTCTCCTCCTCCTGGCGGCCATCAGTTGCTGTGTCCTCCTCCTTTGTGTGATCCTATTTCTCAACTGAGCCAAAGCAGCGGCATCAGCATTGGAACTGGAGTTGGAACTGGAGTTGGAACTGGAACTGGAAGTGGTGCTGGAGGAGGATGTGGTTGCTGTTGTGGTCTCAGTGGCCTCTTCAGTGATGGTTGGTGGAACTGTGGTGCAATCATCCTCATCCGCATTGTCCAAATCCGAGCAATCCGTGCAGCCGTCTGGTAAGTTGGGATTTAATGAAGTACATGCTTCCCCTTGACTGCCTCGGATCAAACAAATGACCAAAAAGGCACAGCACAAAATAATTGTTTGAATTCTCATATTAATATATAGTATATGAATCGATTGCTTGTTATGTTTAACTACAACTAAACTAGTTCTTTATATAGCAAATTGCTTAATTAGACAACTGTGCAGCTGTCACAACAATGTTAAATGGTTAGGAATAAAAATTTAATATAACTTTTGTTTACTCTGCCCACTTCCGGCTGTACACATAGAATTAACTTCAATGTGAAAAGTTATTAAAGTTCAAGCGAGTACTTTTCTATTTAAATAAACGCTTAGATATTCGTACTATCTATGAATCAATTAATTTATTTTATATTCATTTATTTATTCAGCTGTTCAGCGATGTTTTGGCAACAATTTCGACCTACTTTCAATGTCAAGCAGAGGCGCTAAATTCAATATAAATAATTATTACTGTTTGTGCTAATTTTATAAATTTTTTAACAAACATAATATAACAGTAATTAAAACAAATTATTATATTAATAAATCAATGTTACAGCTAATTGAATAACACATAAGTTTGCATTATATTTTATTATAAATTAACATGTATTTTTTTATTCCTAAAACAACTCTTATTTACTAACTTTTAGTTAACATTAAATACAAATCCTTGCCGTAACTTTTAAATAAACATGTAAGCATAAATTTTTTTGTTTAAAAAAAGCATTAAAAAACTTGTAAGAATTACCGTATATATTATAAATAAACTTGAAGTTTTAAGTTAAAACTAAAAAAAAAAACCCTATTTTAAAAATTCTCTACAAATTTTACTTGCCATTGACATTAAATTAAAAATTATATAAAAATGTTAATAGGCTGCCAATGGGATTTTATATATTACACAAATTTTTGATCATTGTCCATAAATTAATAACTAATTAAAATTCCGAAAAACTATTAAAGAAACACCCATAAATTCATAACCATGAAAATATTAAAATTTAAATTTGTTTGCATGATTTTAAAACCGAAATTGAGTGTACGTATCTCCTCATGTGAAAAAAGTTTCCATTTTAATTAATTACTATTAAATAATTAGTTTGCATTTATAATTTTGCTGCACGCAAATGTTCACTTAATAAATGCAACAGTTTCATAATGTTCGAAAAATCAACACAGTAGTTCTTAATCACGCTATTAAGTTAAGATATCTGTTTAAGTACCTTAAAGCTTACATTCTAATTTACAACGCTCAACATTTATGATATAGTTCGAAATTAATAAGAAGCTCAACCGTTAAAATAAACTTAAAACAACAAGTCAACAGAAAAAACAAAATTGATTAAAAGTAGGCAAATTTAAGTACTGAGATAATTGGCAAAATATGTAAAATAATTTAAGTAAACACATTTAATATGAGAACTGGTTAAGCAGACATTTCATGGCTCATTAATGTCAGCTTTGAGTGCAGCCGAGTTGAACTTGTCTTGGTTTATATTTTAATTAAGCAATCATATTTTTGTTTAATCAGTTTATAAAAACTACAGAAAACGGTATTACTTTAATTAAATATCCAATCAAATCGAAACTAGAAAAAAATTTAGAAATAAATTAAATTGGAAGAATTTTATGCATTTGTTTGCAGTCAGTGTTGCCAGTTTACCTTATTTATTGCAAAATTTAACATACTTTAGAAAGTGTAATATTTTAATTGAAGAATAACTAGAAACCTATTAGTTTAGAAAGTTTAATATTTTAAATGAAGAATAACTAGTAACCTTTAATTAAACCTAAGCAATTTAACGCTTTTAAGTGCCTCTAAGCTTTGTTAATTTTTTTTTTATAATATTTACTTTATTTTTTTCTTATTTCCCTATTTGAATCTATTTTTATTTTTTATTTATCCTATTTTAACTATCCAAATTTTGACAAAAACTGATTCAAGTGTAAAGAAAAATAGCCAAAAATGCAAATAGGTGTAAATATATATACTAAAAAAGGTTGAGGGAAGCATTAATTAAATTTTGCTGTTAAACGACAGATTTAGAAAATTCTAAAAGGTTGAAAAATTGTTTTAATTTAAGAAAAACTATACAAAAATATTATGGTTTTTGGTTGCATTTAAGCTTACCTTTCTTTTTAAACAAACTTAGTAGTTGTGTTGATTTTTATCTCTTCATCTTTTCTATTTTTATATATTTTTTTATTTTTCAAATTTACTCTATTTTAGCTGTTCAAAATCTATCGAAAGTTGCTCGAAATACAGAGAATAAAAATACAGAGCGAATTAAAATAAATAAAAATATATTTACAATAAAATTTCGAGTTTAACATAAATTGAGTTTATAGATTTCATCAAGTGTTAATGATAGTAATAACCACTGTGCCGAGTTGTGTAGGCCGCTGGAGCTGTGACAGCTGCTGTGGCAGTTGGAAGATTTCCCGGCACCAGAGTGTCCAGATACGAGCGTTGATAGTTGTCCCTGGTGGCCTTGGAGGGCGGGAAAGCCTCTCCCTGATTGAGAGCCGTGAAGGGATTACGTAGTCCATAGTTGACAATGCCCGTGCTCTCGAATTTATAGGGTGTCCTTGTGGTCAGAGCCGGACTGGTGAAATAGGTCTGCAGTGCATTGGCCGTGGCCTGTGTGGTGTGCACAAGGGATTGGGATTGAGTCTGGTGGGTATTGAAGACACCATAGTGGAGGAGACTGTTGTGCGTGGGAAGAGTCAGTGGATGCGTCAGCAGAGGACTCTTGATGCCCGTGGCGAGGGAACGGGTTTGGGGCAGTTCCAGACGCACAATGCGATTGTTGAACTCATTGGGATTGAGATTCTTCAAGAAGAATCGATGGAACTTGGAGGCAATGGCATAGATAACACCCGGCTCCGATTTCGTCAAGGTTATATCCGCCACAAACTGCAGTCTATCCCGATCCTGGGCCAGCACAGATTGCTGATTGTTTGTGGGATTCCAGGAGGCAATCGCCGTCTCGCTGAGCGGACTGAAGATCAGGCTGCCATCGAATGGAGATACCGCCAATCCAATGCCCTGGGATGACTTCTTGCCCACCAGCTTAACATCCAGCATCTGTCCCCTGGCCAATGGACCTGCCCTCAACACATTCTTGTGCACCGAGAAGACACTGAACAGGAGATTTCAGTGGAGGATTAGCATATTAAATTGCAGTTACTACCTCTGATATTGACTCACCGATCTGTGGCCAATGGTTGGAAGTAAACTACCCCACTGCGTTCATCAAAGGTCAATCCTACAACGCCATCCATCAGCACAAATTGATCGTTGTGAATCTCGGACTGGGCAAAGTCCGGGTCAGGGTACATGGCTATTAAAACAGGAAATGCAAATTTATTAGAAATATTTATACTTCTTAATAATAATTTAAAATGTCATAAGTTTTTATTATTTGTAAAATTTTAATATTAAGAAATTGTTACATTAACTTTTTGATCAGTTTAATTTATTTGGATATTTCCAGACTTCTTAACTCCAATATTTTAACATTTAAAACTTGAAATTTTTAAAAGTAAATATTTATTTTTAGTTTGTATACTCATTTGAAATTTAATATTTTCACGTTCTTCTCTTATAATTAAAAGTTTTCAGTTGATTTTAATTATATTCAATTTGTAAATATCTATAAATTTGCAATATCTTTTGCAATGCATGCAATAAAAGTAAAATAAATAAATTAAATAATATAATAAATAAAATGTAAATAATAAATAAATTAATTTTTAAACAATTATTTTGAAAAATTATAGATTTATTTTTAAGTTTGTGTATAACTTAAATACAAATTTTACACTTCTGAATAAAAAATTAAAAAAATAATATTAAAAAAAGTAAATTCTATGAATTGTATGTTGTTAATTTAAGCTTTAGTAGACTACTTTAAGTTGACGTTGAATAAATAGGTAAGAAAATTAATAATAAAATAAAATTTTAATTACTGTCAAAAATATTTCATATTAAATTAATAATTTTATAGAACAATAGAAAAAAATATTAAAAAATGCAAAATAGAAACCTTGGAAATTGTATTACTTTCTGTAGTATAAACTGAGATAAATAATAAGTAATCTCTATGCTTGAGACACTGGGAAACAAATATATTAATAAATAATTAAAATTAACCCCTACCTGGATGAGAGAGTCGCCAGGTGACATCCTTGCTGCTGTCGTAGACAATAATGCCAGGCTCCACTGTATCCGTGATATAAACAAAGACATCGTCACAGCTCTTGGCCGTGGTTTCATCGATAACCAGATTGGTGAAGAGCGTTTCCCCCCGCAGCACCTCGCGTGGAAAGTCAATGCGACGCACCACACGATCCGTATTGAGATCCACCACAAGTATTTTGGGTGGACAGGTGATCTCATAATCCTCCAGGGAACGAGAGACGCCCGCATCGAGTAGCCACAATCGATTGCAGGAATCGATGCGCAATCGATAAACGGAAGTGAGAACCAGATCGCTGCAGTTATAGTTGGTTCGAGCAGTGTTGGAGAACGACCAATCCGGATAGGCCTGCAGCACGGGGGAATCCCCCATGGGACCCTTGGGCACCCAACTGACAGTCGAGGAAACTCCCGAAAACAATTTCGGAGTCGCTATAAAGATGCGATCATTTGACACAGCAATTCCCGTGATTAACACATTCTGCGGATTGTAAAAGTTCATGTCACTGGTCCGGGAAGCGGATGGAAAATTGTAGGACAGGAGCTTCCAGTGCTTCTGCACCTGCAGACCAGCTGACTGAGCCTGACTTCCAGCAGGAAGCTGACTGCATAGAAGCAGTCCAAAAATTGTGGCAAGAATATGTGGCATGACTAGAAATTGATAGAAATAACATATTTATGAATATTAATATCAATAAATAAATATCAGTATATATACATTAATAAATAAATATATGTAAGATTTTAAAATGATAAGTTTATTATTCAGAATTCACTGAACGGTGATTAACTATAAGAGAGATAGTATTGTGATTAATTCAAACGACTTTAAAACTGATTAAGCTTTTCCGCGACTGACGCTCTTGACGACTTCGAGCGACTGCTGCTCTTCTTCTTCTGCTTTCGGCGTTGCCCTGTCTTCTCAGCCAGAGAATCCACTTGATCCACTTGCAATTCGAATTTCGCAAAACGCCGTCTTATCTCACAATAAATTTATCTTAGCTATGTTGTGTCAAAATTTCAAGGTCGCACGACTAACGGTTTGGCCTGTACAATGTTCAGTCAGTCAGGTCAAAGAGTTTAATGTATATAAATGAATGTATGTCAATATAAAATAGATATTACAGCTATATCGGATACTGCAATCCAAAGGGCAAGTGTGATAAATATAAACAAATAAAAATAATTGGAACTATAAATTATTTAAATAGCAATTAAATTACTTAGTGATTTTACTTGGATTTTCCAGTCAGAAAATAAACACGAGCAGTCAAACTTGGAAGGGAAATGACATAAAACTATTCAGGAATGCTTCGGGATAGGGCCCTATAAAATTAAACAACAGCTAATAACACAGTAATAAAAATTTAATTACAATTATTGTTAATAACAACATCAACACGTTTGGGGAAATTTATTTTATTATTATTTGTTATTTGTTTGTCTAGTGACCTATGTCCCTTTTGGCAGCTTTGCAGATTCGATGACGTTATTGGATATATTATTTATAAATATAAAAAGAATAGAACAAAATTTTAACTTTATTTATTATATATTAAAAAAAAGGGGTGAGAATGGGAATACAATTATAAATTTGTATATGATAAATATTGTTATAAAAAAAATAAATGCAACAGTAAATTTATTTATAATTTATATTTATTTATTTAAATCAAAGCAATTAATAATTCCACGTGAATTTCTCAGCAACAAAGTATCAAACTTGTCAGTAAATCAAATTAATTGAGTTCTCTAATAAATATTCAAGATTGCGAACATATTAAGTTATTATTATATTATTTTAATGTCTATTGTTTAGTCAGCTGCATATAGCTGGACAATAAATAAATAAATTATATAAATAAATCATGATTTTGATTTTAATAAATGCAAAATGAAATCAAATAAATAAATGCAATTAAAATACTTAACAATGCCACGTGAAGTTCTTAGACTGGGAATGGAGATACAAATAATTCCATTCTATTTATGAGAACTATTTCAGATTTGCCCTTTTCCTATAAATATAAATCTAGATAGATACGAGTATGAAATGATTGCAGTGGCGAATTCCGATCGCATGAAAAACAGCTGCAATTTGTGTTGGCATTGTATTCAAATGAGGCTGTTGTTGTTGCCAAGCTGTGAGCCAAGTTAATACTCCATCTGGCATTGTCGCCAGTTTTCAGCTCTCAGATCTCAGCTCTCATTTCTAAATTGTGACTGAGCTGTAAATTATCTGTGAGATACAAAAAAAGAGGTGTGTGTGTGCTTCGATTTTTAAACACATGTAGTTTGTCACGAATGCAGAACTGCATTTGATATTTAAATACGTTTTGTCTAATCAAGAATTGATATTCAATCGAGTTTTGACACTTCGATTTGCTGTTGGCTCATTGACTGGCCAATTGAATGAATGCTTAACATAATCGAATTGACAACTTGATTAATTTTTTTGGCTGTTTAACGAATAACTTAATAGCCCACATAGACTTGAAGTTAACTTGGCCAACAAGTTGACTTTCCAACGCTTTCTTTTGGTAATTGCAGCACATGATCTGCTCGGTTTTGATCTACAGATAGTTGGCCAAGTTAATTGAATTTGTAAATTACATAATTGGCCAAATGTCAAGGCTTAAGACATCACAAAATATGTAATTTATATAAGATTTTTGTGCAATGCAAAGCGGAAATTTGAACAATTTGTAACAACGGCGCCCAAATTGTTAACTGCCAACTTTTGACATTGGCCAACGAATTAGGCCTGTTGCCAGATAATTTATGAGCCGCAACCTTAACAAGTAGACGACGAGTGCCACCGCCTTTTTATGACAGTCAGACAGTCAGACAGCCAGACAGTCAGACAGCTAGACAGTCAGACAGTCTCTAAGCCAAAGATAATACCATAAAAACGAAATCGTTTCCTTTTTTCTCTTTCTCTCCGTTATTTTTCGATTACAATAAACGTTGACTTTTGAAATTAAACATTTTATGTTGTGGTTTTATACATTGTCTGGAGTATACGCAATAACTCTGCCTTATTATCATTATTGTTATTATTATCATTAAATTGGTTGATGGCTTCGAATAAAATATTGTAAACTTGTTTTAAATTACATGAGCTTTTCAGCTTGTATAATCCACAAAGTGTCACAAAATCTTGCAGACTTTGAATACGAGCGCTATTTATTTTTTGCAGCCGGAACTTGTCCATGTGTGGGATCAAGTTTTATATAAATCACACTATGTGCAACAGTCTCCCTGGAGAGCGTTGCCAATTGAATAACTTTGTAGTCAAACTTCAAAATTGAGTTCAACTATGTTTTTTTTTTTGTTTTTTTGGTGCTGTTCACAGTGCACAGTGGGGAGGGAGAGGGGTAGAGAGTGGCAGTATTCACCTTATCTGCCACATTTTGTGTTTGGTACGTGTTCTCACGCGTTGCACAATAACTGACAGGCAACAAAGGTTTTAATTGCCCCCTCAATTGGAGCAGTGTGCTAAGTGCTTGTTACCACTTTATATGTATGTATGCATGTATGTGTGTGTGGGTGAATAGATATATTAATTATATACAGTTTTAATTATACTTAGCATTAGGAAGCAACGCAGTTGCTTGATTAACACATTGTTGCAAATTGTTTACCAATTTCAAGAAATGAAATCGAATTTGCAATGCGAACGTGATGTTTAGATGCTGTGTTTCCTTATGAATAACACACAGATACACACACACACACACACACTACTCACATACACACTGCTCTGCATATGTGTTGCACATGATATCGTTGCAGACTGCTGCCAAAAAGCGCGACTTAATGTAATTAACACAGTTCTTCATTTGGACACAGGTGTGCGATTCTTTTTTGGCCAATTAACTAGTTGTTGTTGCTGTTGGCCAACTGTATCATGTCTTGATGGTTACCCTTGGTTATGCCTAACTTAACTATGGATATTTGTTGCAATCGATTGGTGAGAGTCACTTTAACATTTGTTTTCAGCACGCGATTTAAATCGAAGACCAAAAATTCGAAATTTAATTCGGAGTTCAAGTTGCAGCGTATCCGTTATAGCTGTGCTACACTTAAACAAACTGCATAGCAATTGGCACTTTAACCGTTACAAATCACAGTCGACATGCCCCGTGCCAAATGCAACGCGAATGGGCTGCATTTATGTTCACGTTCGTTGCCTAAGTCTTTTGTTTTGCTCACTCAATTTGTTAGCGGTTTTAAGGTTTTTTTACTCTAACATTAGTAGCTTACTTTGTAGCCTGCTTGAATTCAAATATTGCTATACGTATTCGTACTGCTATTCGTTGAATTATTCACTTTGGATATTCGTTTTTGTTTGTTGCTGATCGCGACACGTCCAATCGTTGCGGTTGCCGCTTTCCGACTGCGCTCGTATCACAATCGCACCGAATTTTATAAGAGTTGCAGATAATATTCAGTTGCAGTGTGTCATGCTAATTTGATGGTTACAGAGATACCCTGTACAACCAGATTCTTATCAGTTCTAATGAATAAATCTATTGTTGGATTTTAATGGGGAATTCCAGATTTCCTAGAAATAAACTTAGACATCAATCATAGCTGTGAACAACAGATTTTATTATTGCCAATAAATCTTAACTAATTATTTATTGTGAGTAAATATTCTGAGCTCAATATTTTGTTGTAGTAAATATTCCCAAATATCTTTAAAATCTTCATTAAATAATTAAATAAATATTTAAATGACAACTCTTTAAATATATTATTTTCAATTGTATTTGTATTTTTAATCTTTAACTTAATTTTTATACTTGGTAATTTTTTCTTTGCCGACTGCTTTTAGTCGTGCATAAATAAATAAATAAATAAAAAAAAAATAAATAAATGCTTGTTACAAATAAGCTATCAGCTCCATGAATTGGGATTAATGTTTGGGAAAACAGATATTTTTTATTTCCAGCTGTATTAAGCTCATGAATATCTCTTGAATAAAAACAATAAATTATTTAAATCTGACAAACTCAAGCTGACAAAACCCATAGGTTGTCGGTTTTATGCTGTGACACAATTTAACTCTTTAGTCGACTTTGACCTTGAATCTGCCAGATTTGAGTTAGACAAATAGTAGGTCGCTAGCACTGTTTACATATTTTAATATACAAATGCAATATAAAAGAGTATGTATTTTTAAAATTAAAAAGACTTACATTTATCTCAAATTTCAACAAAATTATTTTATGCTTTTTAATACATTTCAAAAACAAACTAATTAAATTTTAAAAATGTAATACATTCACTTAACAAATATTTGGACATTCAATAGCAGCTAAAGTTAGTTTTAAAAATAATAAAAATTGATTTAGCGTTGCTTTTGGATTGTTAAGGATTTGTACAACTTGCACTTATGATTTATAACTGCTTTGAATTTTAAATTGCCAGTTAAATTTCGTAAATTGTTAAATATACCCTTTGTGTACAGGGTATATTATGATAAACGGCGAGAAAACAGTTGGCGCCAAAAAAGCCACTTTAGTATCCAAAATGCAATTGCACTTTTGGCACTCTTATACTAGCTTATACTGAGTGAGTTGCCGACACGGCGATTATTCATACGCTCTGTTGGCCAGCGTGAAAAATGGTAGTGGCTTTTACTTCTACTCAACGTCTTGTTGACGGCACATCTTCCGTGTATTTGCATTTGGCTGTGCGATAGTGTGTGTATGTGTGTATGTGTGTGTGTGTGTGTGTGTGTGTGTGTGCATTTGTCGACAAGAGCTTGCATCAGATTGTTTTGTGGCTTGTAATTGGTTTTTACAAGTTCATTAACGCATTTAATCTGCATATTTTGGGGTTAGCAACTTGTCAATTTTTTGTTTTGGTGCAAAAAAAAATAACAAATTAAAATTTGCAAATTAATTTTAGCATTAAACAGAATAATAAGAATTGTTAATAAAAATTAAGGCATTTAATTCAAAACATTTTAATTTGATATTGTGGTAAACAAGGCGAAAAAGCTCATCAAATATATGTCATTTGTTTTGTATACCCTGTAGCTAATAATGAATAAAAAGGGAGGTTTAATTAAGGTGCAAGAAATAAAAAGAAAAGGAAAGAAATAAATAAGACTGTTAAAATATACTTAAAAAACTAATGGAATGTAATTTGGGAATTCTATTTTGTAGGGTATCTTTGAGCACTAGCTTGCTGGAAATTGATATTTTATTTTTTAAGTTAATTTTGTGTTTTTAATGTGCGCCGTCAAACCAGTAAAACTCAAGTTAAAATTGTTAATGCAAATTTTAGTCTAGACTCTAAAATAAAATTGAGAGAGTGAGAGAAATAGAAGGTATTGGCATTTCAGCAAATCGACAGGGCTATAATTAGTAATTATTAGCTTGTGTCATGTAAATATTTTAATATACGAGTGCATAGCTTCAAAATGTAATAAGCTCAACCAGTTATTTTGTCCATTAATTTATAATTTGTGCATATGCATATTTATGGCTTGTCTTTATCTTTTGAAAGTGTTGAAGCTACTGTAAATAGATTTATCTCGGTATATATAATTAATGAAATTATTAGTAATTAAATTGCTGATAAAGTAATTAATGAAACACTTTGTTGCATTGTAAGCTGTCAATTTAAATTTGAGCTTTTATAAATTAAATTCTAATCGGATTCAGCACATCAACACTTTGATTTTCAATACCAAGATTCAGTTAGAGTTTAGCATATTAATGGGAGAGCTGACGGCTTAATACCCTTTATGTATGACACAACTATTTAAGTAAGTATTAACTGGAAAGCAGGTGCAAGAGTTAAGCTCAGTTGAGGCCGACAGCTGAACTGCAACTGGATTTCATAATACTTGCGGATATATTTAAGCGATCGAAATCTAGTTCGAGTTCGAGTTCGACTTTAAAGTGGCCCATGTGGCCAGTGAAAGCCCAGTTAGAGCCAGTAATAGACCAGGCTCTAACTCTAAACAACTTGTTTCGATGATAACAAACTGCAAAAGTAAAAGTCAAATTACCAAATCTATTTTTATGTTTTTAATTATATGAAAACTCATGTTTAGGTTCTGCGGAAAACACAATTGTCCAAACCAAATATGTGAAAAGTCTTGGCCAAAAAGGGGTTATGCAAAAAGCAATTGCAGCCGTCAACAGCGAACAACAAACAACAAGCAACAAACAAAGACATTTAAACTGGTTTGCCGCCAGAATTAGCCAAGTCTTTGAAAATTTGTTGGACTTGTACAGCATGTGGAGTGTGGCGTGCGGAGTGTTCACTGTACTTTGAATGAATCACAAGCATGGCAAGCATTTAGTATTTTGGATTTACTTGTAGTTGGATTCCTTAAAAGTTCAACGCGTGAAGCTTTAATTGGATACTTTTATGATCTTTAAATGTTATAATTTTGGTCAAGAGGCATTCTCTTTTTTTTTTTAGTTATGTTACAGATAACAGATAGTAAGTCAAGTAATTAAGTTGACAAAGAACAATATATATTTTATTTTGTCTTATTTTAATAGACTAGTTTCAGAAAAAGGTACAAAAAATTATGTCAAAAATATGCAGTAAATATTGGAAAAAATTAAATTTTCAAAATTTGATGCAAAATCAAATTAGAGGTCAAAACATGATACAATTGCTATTCCGCAAGCAATCGGTTTAAATTTGACAAAGTTATGACATTTTTAAATTCTTGAAAAGTTGAAAAATTTACAATAATAAAGAAAAATTGAATTTTTCAGATGCAGAATCAAATATGAGGTCAAAAGATGATAAAAATGATATTTCGCAAGAAAATCGTTTAAGTTTTGACAAAGTTATGCAAGTGTGAAATTTTAGTTTTAAATTTAATTTACCAAATGAATAAAATTTAAATGCAGAATCAAAATAGCAGCTGACAACTATAATATAATGAAGGAATATAATTTCAAAACATTGTCAAAATATTTACGTGGCATACTGTTTAAGTCGTTAGATCTAATTAAAATACTTTTTAGGCGGATAGACTATATAATTATGCCACAATGTGGGGTACTTAATGATGCCGGTTCTAACACACCCTGGTAAAAGTGAAGGTTGGTTTTCAACTGATATAATCCGCAATCCAAGAGGCATGAAATCCAATGAACAAACTTATGTCACATGCTCTCTGCACTTGACCATTACAATATAACGAATACGATTATGAATGCGATTACAACACCCGATCCAAAGACATTGAAAGACATAAAAGAAATGCAGACATGGAAATAAATACTTATGATGATATGTTGTGATTTACGAATATATGTAGGTGGCATCGCCTCGAGTCATGTATTGTCCATAGTTGGATCAGTTTTCCTTTCACAACGACAACGACAACAGAAATGCCCTCAAATGTAGCTCATTAGCTGTTTTGTATTTCGAAAGTAACCAATTTATAGCGCAATCCAAACCAAATCTGAGCAACTCAATATGCTGTTGTCTGGACTCCACAGCACTTGAAGATTAATAGCCGTTAACACTCACTTACTACTCATACTTGTGGCATGAGTACTCGCTTGTATATTCGCTTTATACTCACAGCTCCACCTATCGTATTTCCCCCTTCTTCTCTTACGAAATGAACTTTAAATATGCGACTCTTTTTTGTATATTATTGTTTCGTTATTTTGATACCCATTACAAATTTATAGTGGGTAGTATAAATTTATGTAAGGATTAGAGTATATAGTATTAATTAAATTAAAAAAAGTGTCCAAGATTTCGAAGTGTCTGAAATTTTATTTTTGAACTTGAAATATTTTTGGAGTCAAAAAAAATCAACTGCGTAAAGTTTTAAATTTAAATTTCGGAGTTGCAACAAGATTAAAAAAAGTATTAAATTATTATATTATAATATTGTATATATTAAAGATATTAATTTGAAATGTATTTTATACGTATATTTTTTATCTCACAATGCATTTATCTTAGCTATGTTCTGTCAAAATTTCAAGATTTCACGTCAAACGGCTTGGGCTGTACGATGCTCAGTCAGTCAGGACACACAGATTTATATATATATATATATAGATATGCAATGTAAAAATAAATTAAACATACATAACTCAATAAATTCGAACTTTTAAGACATTCCTCAACAAATATTCGACATTTGAAGGCAGTTAAAAACTGATATTGTCATGTTAGAGATTCATAGAACTTGATATATTATTCGACCGATTAATTATGTAGCTTACGATTACTGTTACTGCATATAAAGTGTCTGTATATTTATTTCTATTTTTGCTAAAGTATCTCAAGCTTGTGTACAGGGTAACTCTCAGTCAGTACGACTCAACTGCAGCATTAATGCTTATTTCTGTCTCGTTTTCTTGTCTGTCTCTTTGTGTGTCTGCATTCTCCACATGCTCGTAGCTTGTCTTCATTATCGCTTTATCAAGTTGCGATTGCTTCATTTGTGATTTCATTCTGCATTCTGAACGCAAAAAATGTTAATGGAATTCAAGTTGCATTTGACTGTTTTATTAACGGAATCAAAAGTGTTTGGCAAGGTCGAATAACGTTTTAGTGGCTCAAATTTTAAATGCCAAATTGGGCTAAAAACTCAATTAACTAAAAGGCATCGCTTAAAACGCCCCTAATGTGCCTTTTAAAGTGTTGGACCCCAAGAACGCAATGGCTTAAAAGACAACAGATCGCCATTTAGCCATAAAGCCAATTTTACCAATTAGAGCAACGTGGCTTGAAGGCTCCACCTCCGCAGAAGGTGTGCCAACTACCAACTACCAACTACAAAAGTATCTACCAGCTCTGACAACTGCCAACAAACATCAGTTAACAGCCGGTTTATTCAACGCTTGCATTGTGCTCATACTTACTTTCAATTTCAGCAGATTTCCAGAGACTCAAGTCTCAGTGATCGATACACACACACACACACTCACACATACATACGAACAATACAAGTCTGCGGTCAGTGCGCTTATTGTTGTGTGAGTGTGCACTCCTTTTGAACCACATAAATCACTCTATAGATATAGACTTTAATATATATATATAGATACGAGTTGATTTCTATTCTCTTGGATGAAGGCCAGCATCACTGACGCCACTAACACCACCGCACCACCGCACCACTGGCCCACACAAGGAGGTGGTGCTGAATGTGCGGTGCAAGTTTCTAGTTCCATTTTTTTATTCAAAAATGTATTACAACGATTTAAGAAAACTCTGCATACACTTTGTGTATAGTATCTATAAGATACTTTAATATCTTTTTGAATTAACTTGCTTAAATACTGCAGTAAATATGCAACACATAATTTAATGCCATTTCTTCAACTTAACTCAAATATGTATCTTTAAGATACTTTAGTAATACGATATAAATTTAGTATACAAATATAATAAATTAATATGCTTAAAGCTAAATATCTTTAAAATACAACTCTTTATGGTTCATTAAAATTTAAGGTTATGTATCTTCAAGATACTTTAGTATCTAAAGCTGCTGTAATTACTTTTATACAACTGTAATAAGACTTAAACAATGTATCTTTAATATTCATTAGTATTCCCAACTGTTTATGGTTTAAAAATAGACATACCATATATAATAAATCAACTTATTTATTTTTGGGAACTACAACATTTATTTTATGACATTTTAATAAATGAACTATTATATTAACAACACAACTTCAAGAAACTTTAATACATAGAACTGTTTATAAGCTTAATAATAAATATAGACAATGTATCTCTAAGATTCTTTTGTAATTACATATGCTATCATCACATTTAAGTAACAACTTTAACAATATATCTTCAAAGTGCTTTAGTAACTACAACTGATAACATTTTAATGAGAAAATTAACTTATAATTTGTTTATATATATATTAAAACTAAAACTAAACAAATCTTTGGTAAATTGTAATTAAATATCTAAACAAATGCATCTTTGGGATACATTTATAACTACAAGTTGAGTTATTAAGAAACCCTCAACTCAGTACATAATTATTTAATTTTTAGCACTACGACAACAACTAGTATCATACTAAGATACACAGTTAAGTTAGGGCACTAACCTACAAAAATGTGAAAGTCATTCTCATTATATATCAATCACATTTACACTCAAATTCATTCAAATGTGTTTAAATTGCATTTAAGATTTGCTGTACTTACAGTGAGTGTCGTTAAGTATGTTACCAGCAAATTGGTTGAGCTAATCTACCCAGTTGGTTAGTGTATAAGGTAATATTAAATATACTTTGTAGCTCATGAACACATTGCAAACCGGCTGCACTTTTACCAAGCGAAACTGTTTATTTATTTGTCAAACGATAACACAAATTGAGAACTGCTCAAAAGCTCAAAAACTGCATCGATTCATCAATAAATTATTGAGTTGAATTTGAATTGTGCGTTGCACTTTTTTGACATTTATAAAGTTACTTATACACTTGAAGTTGTCCAAATCAAACACCATTTTAAGAGCATACAAGTTTGATAAATGCCGACCAGTTATATACAATATAAACTATAACTTTTATTAATAACGACTATAATTTACTCAAAGAAATATTTCAATTAAATACTTAAATAAATTCAATGGACTCAGAAACAAGTACTCAGGTCAAGTACAGGGTATACAGCAGCGCTAAGCTCTTGACTTAAGCAATTAAAATTTAATAAATTCATACTTTTATGCTAAAGGAAAAAAAAAAGAAAATTATATCTTGTGCAAGATGTTGAAATAGATTTTGCGTAAATGCTGAATATTTTCCATGCCCACAAAGTTGTCAAATATTTTAAATCAGTTTTTCAGCACACGCAATTTACAACTTTTTGCGTTTTCTTTTAACTTTGCCATTTCCAGTTTGTTTGTACACACTGGTTCCTATTTATTTTCAATAGATAGTTTAAGTCTGGGTGGGGCATAGATACAAAGTATAAAATCCAACTTGATAGAAGAGCTATAAATCATGACTGGTACGCTCACTTTTTTGACAGACTGTCCTCTGTATTTAATACACTAACATATTTGGAGCATTTCAAAGATTTGTGATACAGTAACTAACCAACTAACTTGGTTAAGTTTGTTACCAACTCCATTACTAAACAAACAAAATGGAAACAACAAGTATTTATGATAATAACAATGGGATTGTGAGCCGGCGAATAAAACCTTTGCCGTGGGTCAAATCATGATTTGAAAATTAGCATAGGTAATTAGATAATAATAATAGAGGCCCTCAGGCTCCCTTGAGATTCAAGAGTGCCCAACTGACCATGGTAGTTTAGATACTCTGATGGTTTTATTCTGGGCGTGTCACTTTTAGTTTTCATTCGCATGTCAGCACTTAAACAATAAAAAACATTTCATTCAGAGAAAGAAAGCCATCATACTTGATTTTAATATATTAAATTTCTGCAAAAAACGTGTTTAAATTCAATTAAATATAAATCAGATATTTATTTATTTATTTAAAGTTAACTAAAAACAGTTGAAAAATGAACAAAAAAAATATTTAAATTTCATAGAGTGAAAAACACTTTTAATTAAAAATCAAATACATTTCTTCAGTGTATTATATAAAAATTAGCAGTAGTTATTATATTGTATTATTTTATTCAATTTAAAATCAAAGATGTTTATAGTTAATTTAAATATTTGGTAAATAACTTGTAAGTCAAATATATTTTGACTTTTTTTTTAATTAGTTAGCACAAAGTTTCAAAGCGTACCCTAAAAACAAAATTTCAAATCAAAGATTTTTATAGTTAATTTAAATATTTGGTAAATAATTTGTAACTCCAATATATTTAGATATTTTTTTTTTAATCAATAAGCACAACGTTTCAAAGCGTAATATAAAATACAAAATACAACTATAGTATATTCAAAACGACGAAGTTTATTTTATTAGTTAAATTATAAATTGATAATTTATGTATTTATTAAATTGCACACACTTTAGGTGGACGAATTGCCGAGTAGAAGATAAATAAAAGGGAAAAGTACTTAAATAAATTTTATATTTAATTGTTTATATTTATTTTAAAAAGAAAAAGTTAAAAAGAAATAGTTAAATTTATTGAAGTTTTAAATTGAATAGGAAAATAATTTCAGTTAACAATATTAATGTTTATTTTATATATACAAAATGTAGGTTAATGAGTTCTGGATAATAGAATTTCAGTGAATTTATCTGTGAGTGTTCCAAAGATGACGCTTGTGCTTCTCCAGCTGGCGATGCGTCTGGTTGTGATCAGTGGCTTTGGGATCAATCTGATGCAGTTGCCCGGCGAGGACAAGTCACAGGTGGCATGCACCTTGGCACTGCTCCGCAAGTACTTCGACTACAGTGATGCCCTCTCCGGGTCTGTGCTCTGTGTGAGCATCACGCCGTATAATCGGGATGTGCAGGAGAGATTGCTGCATGGACTGAACCAACATGAGGATTTCCCCTGGACACTGTTGACAACGAGGCCACAGGAAAAGGATAAGGGAAAGTCGCAATTGGAGCTGAAACTGTTGCATGAGAAACCTCAGTGTTATTTTCTCGTTGTGGGAGACTTGGAGGAGGAGGATTTGCAGGAGACCTTTGCTCATTGGAAGCGTATGCTGAACTGGAATCCCTTTGCCCAGTTCGTGGTCTATTTGGCGGCTGTGGAGGAAACTGATGAGGATATGACAGATTTAATGGTGGAATTGCTCTTGACATTTATGAACAATAAATTATACAATGTGAATGTGATTGGACAGAGCGAGGAGAATGAATTCTACTATGCCAAGACATCGTTTCCCTATCATCCGGATAACAATTGTGGTAACCGTGTTATAGCCATCGATCTGCTGGATGCCTGTAGCTATGAGGAAAACGAGCAGGAAGGGGAGGAAGAAGAAGAAGAAGAAAACTATAATAAAACTGACATTCCAATGGAAAGATGCTTTAATCCGGAGAATACTCTAGAAAACAACAGCTCTAATCAGAATCTAGCTGCAGTTGAAATTGAGGAATATATACGTGCCAGATTTGAGGATAAATTTCCCCACGATCTCAGCGGTTGTCCCATCCGAGCTGCCTATCGTGGCTCCTGGGAGCCATACATTTTTACCATCAGCAGTGATACGGACTCCGAATCCTACCACGAACCCAGCACTGACGAAACGCCTAACGAATCCGCCTCACAATATGATGACAGCTACATCGATGTGGAGGAATATCATAATGTTGAGCATGTTGATTCAAACAATGGCCAAGTGGATGAACCAATAGGCCAGGCCAAGTTAACAGGCCTAGAATATCAGCTGTTAGAAACGATTGCCCAGAGATTACATGTGACCATCGAGTTCACCATGCAGAGCAGCAATGTGTTTCACCTGTTCCAGCAGCTGATCGAGGGGTAAGCGAAATGTGACTTCATTGTATATATAATGAATGGCTGCCTATACTAGTGAGATTTTCCATAAAACATAAATCATAAATTTAATTAATGAACCAAGTCAATTTTTCACAAGAAACAAACATGTTTGTAACCCAAAATTAATAAAGTCCAAACAATGATCGGCTCAGTTTTGAAAAAGTTAAGACAGCTTTTAGTTGCTCAGACTTCGGATAGACCAACTTTACAAGTCAAAATTTATAACTTATTTCCCATGATTTTTTACAGAAAAATGAAACGTCTCAGAATCAACTTTAAAGTGCTGTTTTATACTAATTACGATATAAGGAGTTGATTAAAAGTGAAAACTTGAGATTTAATTTTTAATTTCAATTTTCAAAATTTCAAAGGGGGGACCCTTAGCCTTAAAATCGAAATCCAATTCTGGAGGGGAAATAATTTTTTAACGAAATTAATTTTATTGAAATGCAGATTGAATTTAGAACCCAAATCATGATCAAAATGATATTCCGTTTGAAAATCGGTTCAGTTTTGGCAAAGTTATGGAAGTTTGAAATTGGTCAGACTTTTTATCTGGCAACTTTACAAGTCAAAATTTTTATCCGAATTTCCATGATTTTTTACAGAAAAATTAAATGTCTCCGAATCAAATTTAAAGTGCTGTTTCATACTAATAGTAGCATAAGAAGTGATTAAATGTGAAAACTTAAGATTTAAAAATTTAAATTTTCCAAATTTCAAAGGGGGGACCCTTAGATTTGAAATCAATATCCAGATCTGGAGGAAAAATAATTTTTTACCGAAATTAATTAAATTGAAATGCAGATTGAATTTAGAAACCAAATCATGATCAAAATGATATTCCGTTTGAAAATCGGTTCAGTTTTGGCAAAGTTATGGAAGTTTGAAATTGGTCAGACTTTTTATCTGGCAACTTTACAAGTCAAAATTTATGTCTAATTTCCCATGATTTTTGACAGAAAAATGAAATGTCTCAGAATCAAATTTAAAGTGCTGTTTTATACTAATTATGGCATAAGGAGTTGGTTAAATATGAAAACTTGAGATTTAAAAATTTCAATTTTCAAAATTTCAAAGGGGGGACCCTTGGCATTGAAATCGATTTAGTTTGTAGTTTTGAAAATTCGAAGTTGGTTTAACCTTTAACCTATTATACTCAACAGTAAAATCGATGTGATCGTGGGAGGCATCGATGAGGATCCGAGCATAAGCCAGGTTGTGTCTAGCTCCACTTCCTATCACCAGGATGAGCTCGCCTGGTGCGTGGCCAGGGCGAAGAGGAAGCACAGTTTCTTCAATTTTCTGGCTGGCTTCAATACATATGCCTGGTGCCTATTGCTGATCTTCATCATCTCCAGTTCGCTGGCTGTGCTGGCGGCTCAAAAGGTCTCGGGATTTCGTCTCAATAGTTTGCCCAACTTTTTTTCCATCTCTATAAGAATGCTGGGCATTCTTTTAACCCAGGCAATTAATGTTGATGCCCAAGCGATGCCTTTGGTACTGCGAATGCTCTTTGCTCTCGCCTTCTACATGGCCTTCTTCTTCAGCAATACTTATCAGAGTTTCCTCATTACCACACTGACAACGCCAACGACTCAAACACAAATCAGTCACCTCGAGGAGATCTACGGCAATCGCATGACCATTTTGGTCAGTTCGGAGCATGTGCGGCATCTCGATAAGGAGGGCGAGGTGGGTTTAATTTAGTTCCTGTACTCTCCTTCTCTTTTTTATTTTACTTTGTTTTAAAATTTTTTAATATTTCCATTTCCTTATACTTCTTCCTTTAAAATTATCTGTTTTTAAAACTCTTATCTCAACTTATTTACTTTAATTTTTCTGCTATTTCAATTATATTTTTATTGATTATTTTTGCACGAATTTAATTTTATTTAAGTTTTTTATCCATTTATTTTATACTCCTTCCTTTATATTGATCTGTTTTTAAATCTCTTCTCTCAACTTATTTCTTTTAATTTTTCTGCTTTTTCAGTAATATATTTATTAATTATTTTTGCATGAATTGAATTTTACATAAGTTTTTTCTCTATTTATTTTATACTCTTTACTTTAATAATATCTGTCTATCTATTTTAATTGATTATTTTTGCATGAATTGAATTTTATTTAAGTTTTTTCTTCATCTATTTTATACTCATTCCTTTAATAAAATCTGTCTTTAAATCTCTTCTCTCAACTTATTTCCTTTAATTTTTCTGCTAATTCAATTATATTTTTATTGATTATTTTTACACGAATTAAATTTTATTTAGTTTTTTCTCCATTTTTTTTATACTCCTTCTTTTAATAATATCCGTCTTTAAATCTCTTCTCTCAACTTATTTCTTATAATTTTTCTGCTATTTCAATAATATTTTTATTGATTATTTTTGCACGAATTGAATTTTATTCAAATTTTTTCTCCATTAATCTGTTCTTCAACCTTAAACTTTATTCTCTTTCCTATTATAATTTTCCCTTATTTTTATTTCCCTTATTATCTGCTATTAAAATGATTTTATCCGCATTTTTTGTATATCTTTTTCATTTATCTATCATTCTTTGTATCTATCGATCTCTATTATATAATTTTTCTGCTATTAAATTTCCATAATATTTTCTATTTAACTTATTTTACAATTATTCCTTATCATCTTCTATTTTTACCCCATTCCTTTCCACTCTTTTCCCTGCAGACCTTCAAGTACATACGTGAAAAGTTTCAAATATGCTACAATATTGTGGATTGTCTGAATGAAGCGGCTGATAACGAACACATTGCCGTAGCCGTATCCCGTCAGCACGCTTTTTACAATGCCCGGATACAGCGGGATAAGCTCTATTGCTTCGATCGTCGGGAATCCTTGTATGTTTATCCCGTGGCCATGTTGCTGCCCAAGAAATTCCAATTGTTACAGCAAATAAATGGGATCATACAGAATGTCATTGAATCGGGTCACATGCAGAAATGGGCAAGGGATCTGGATATGGTTCGTCTGATTCACGAGAAGATTGCCCGTGCCCAGGAGGATGACTTCAAGTCGCTGAATCTCTCCCAATTTCACGGCGCCTTTGCCTTTGCCAGTGCTCTTCTTCTGCTGGCCAGCGGTGTCTTTGCCCTGGAATCTCTGGTCTACTGGTCGGTGATCAAGAGACGCACTCGCCTCAGGCCACTACGTTGGTGCCATCGTCGATTTCGCTAGTCCTGCGCATTACGCATACGCCAAGTGCGCCCGCTAAGCTGCACATTGAATATATGCAGCTGGCAAATAAAAAAATATATAGTTCCTATTCAAAATAAGTATATATATGTATAAGTATTTCATATTTTCTTGGCACATTATTCAATTTAAAAATACAAAATTGCAATATGCCGTGGAATGCACGGCAGCGTTGCCGTTGCGGCTGCTTGTCATAATCCAAGCAGTTGTCGACGTGCCACAGTGGCACCTCGCTATACACAAATGCCAGACGGAAGTGTCACTACACTATTTGTCTTTCTGGCAATTCTTTTTTAACAATTCACATTTATAATTACTTAATTTATTATGGAACTAATAAATTAAAATTATTTATTTTAAGCTTAAGTCTATGCTCAAATATTTTTAGATATTTTAATACCAGTTAAATAGAAATTGAAGTTTTTAATTTCTTAAAATTGTTTTTCTCTTAGTCTTAAATTTCAACTATATTTTATGAAGAAATTGAAGTTTTTAATTTCTTAAAATTGTTTTTCTCTTAGTCTTAAATTTCAACTATATTTTATATATCTTGATTATTGATCTATAAAACAAATTTGCTATGTAATTTGTAAACCGTGTGAACAGTGGTAGAAAAAGGCTTATAAAATATTTGTGCAAATTATTTTTTTAAAATGACAACTTTAATAAAGACAAAAGGTCTATAAAATATTTGTCCAAATTATTTTTTTTAAACGACAACTTTAAGAGAGAAATATAAAATACACAATAAAAACATGATGTTTTTTCTATATTGGGTTTTCACTCATAGGAATTAAAATTTAAGCCGTTTTCAGAAAACTAAAAATGGTTGCCCTAAAAATTTGTCAAAAAAAACCATTTTTATTATTAGTTTTATTATTATTTGACTTTTTTGCAACTTTCCGTTTGCAATTAAAAATTTAAGTTAGTCAGTTTACTATAAAGGGAAGGGAGTAATTTTAATTATCTTTTAAAATTTTTAAATAATATTGAAATACATTTCTTAATAAAATGCTTTAATTGTTTAATTATTGCTCATTTAATTGATCAACATTTAAAAAAATTTTACATAGAAAATTTGCATACTTGACCCACTGTTCCGTGTGGTCGTCGCCACCTCCGTTTGCTGGTGCATCCTTAAAAGGTGCTGGCCTACTCTGCCTCCGTACACAAAAATAATATATACATATGTATGTACAACGTCTATCTGTACATATCTACATATAAATATATATATATATATTCAAAAGATTTTATAAAAAATATTTTTAGATTTACACATTTGTTGTGGTATCATCAAATTGGCATAATTTTGTTGTTGCTGGCCAACACAATTCAATCAGCTGCTTGGTTTTAGCCACAAACGATACGATCTGCTTGACTGAATGAGATTTTCATTGAATATTTTAGATTGAGAATGAATCACACATATAGTATGTATATATGTAATACTAATACTATTACTTGGTAAAAAAAAATACAACTAAAAAGGGCCTTGAAAGAACGAGCTCTAAATTAGTTTAATTAATTTCCTTAATTCCCTGTTGTCAGTGAACCAATTAAAGTTTTCGAGTTGATTGAGTATAAGTACATAGCTAATTAACAAATAAGCCTAATGAATTTTTGAGTGTATACGACTATGAATTACACTATTAATTATTTTTTTATTATATTTTTTTTATGACATTTTTGGAAAATAAATATTTTATTATGAATTTCTTAGCATTGTTTAATTTTGTTTTATTTTTACTTAGAAATTAGAAACTTATCTTTATCTGCTTGTGGCATAGCTTAATACAACTTATAATATACCCTATGGTATAACTCATCGACTATGTGGTATAACAATGATTAAGGAATTTGATAATACCATAAATATGTTAAAAGAAGCCTTCAAGTCGGTTCTGCTCGACTTCAAGATGCCCTTCATGCTTACGAAAACAACAAAAATTATGTTAACAAATAAATATGCAAGCAAATGAACTTGAGAATACAAATAAATGATATTGAATATAATCAGGTTAACAATAATATTGAAAATGATTTAATTAAATATATTTAATTTAATTTCAGAGTATTTGCCAGCCACAAATGCCCAGTATTTGCACCTGAATTATCTGCCCAAACAAATACCAACATATATACACGATATACAATTGAAAAATCTGCTTTTAAAAATAGATTTCCATTCGCATCTGCGAGTCAGAACTAAAGAATCTTTTGCAAAAAACGTGAGAATGTGAGATAAATATTTGTATTTATATTTTCTCTCCTTCTCATTCAAACAATAAACGTATTGTGTAAACAATAAACATAATTTGTGTTATTGTTTAAGAGCTAATTAAACATTAAATAATAAGCAGAAATTATTCACTTGATTTCCTGGTCATATTTACATAATTGCTGTTGATACTTTGCATGTAAGATCGATCTACTTATAAATGCAATATGCGATCTATTAACAAATTTCGACTTATAATTATGGTGTCGAAATGGCCCTAACCCTACCCTCCTATCTACACCTCAACACACAACACACACCCACATTGTACACACAAGTATGTGGCGCGTATTTTCGATATACATTTATTTATATTTAATTTGTTGTTTTGTTTTGAAATTCTTTTTTCTAATTACGAGTGCGCTCTCTGCTCAGATGAGAGTGTTCCATCCATCCCCATGTATGGATTGGACCAACGTGCAAATGTTGATTAAAAATTAGACAAAACAAAAAAATATCTACTCACACTCGCACACCCGCACACACACACACACACACACACACACAGAGAAACGCCTACGACGCCTTCACGGAGGATCGACTGTATACAAAAAAGAAAAACATGAAAATTCGTTCAGAATTCATAATTGGAATGCCGATAATTAAATACTCTTTAAGATTTTTCTTGTTATAATTATCTGTTTTTGCTTATGAAATACTTAAATATGTTTAAAGAAAAGTTCTTAAAGCGCTAGACTATTCATAAAGCAGTTAAAAAATAGTCTTTAGACTTTAAGGACACTTAGCCAGAATATATAATTAAAAGATATAAAAAATTAAATATAGAAAATATTAAATATTGATCCAAAATTGATTGATATAAAATATATAATTTAGATACAAGTAAAATTTGAATAAATGCACCGATGTTTAAATACATTTAAACATTTTATTTTAATTATTTTCAGAAGAAAAAAAAATTGGTAAGTGTATTGAAATTTATTGACCGTATGTACTCATAGCGATTTTTTTGAGGCTTGGACAAATATATAATATGAATATATTTTTCGATATATTTAAAATATTAAAGACGCATTTTATGATTATTGTATGACCAAAATTATATTATATTTGACACTATTTTGGGTTTGTTAATTTCAATTAAATATATCAATTATGATAATTAAGAAATTTTACTTGGATTTTATTTTATTATTATATATTATTACTTTTCGTTCACATAACTTGAAAATTGCGAGAATCCTGAAATAATCTAAACACCCTCTTGCAAAGGGTATCAGATAATATTTGTGTGTGTTTGAGCAATTTTTGTTTACCCTGCGCTCAGATTTTCAGCGTCGTCGAAAATTATGAAAAAACAGAAAAAAATAAAAACGAAATGAAATGAAAAAAAAAAGTATTTTTAAAATAAATATTCAAATATTTCCCCTTTAAGCGAAATGTGCATCCATGTGCTGCAAATGTCTGTGAATTGTCGCTGTCTCTATCTCTCAATCTCTTCAGATGTATCTCTGCCTGCAGATGTATCTGTATCTGTATCTGTGTATCTTTCTGTTTGTGTGTGTGGAAAATCAGCTCGACTGAGGGTCGGTCCAAATGGTATAAATATTAGCTCATTACAGTCCAGCAGACACTCGCAGTTCTACAGCGAAAGTGTTGCTATACAATTTATAAATTTTCCTTTTTCCTACGTCGACACAAACGGTTAGTTTTCAAATATTTTTCAAAAAAAAAATGAAACACAAATTTTACAAATTTTACAAATTATGAAATTTCAATGAGCAAAAATTTAGTTGTCAGATTTTGTTTTGTAGCTGCTCGTTAAATATTTGGAAAAGTTTTCAAAATCTCAGCATAAGTTTAATTCGAAATTCGGCGTTTTCAATACCAAATCATTTTCCAAAATTTGCTGTACTCTATTTTGCAGTGAAAAGTCGCCAAGATGTGTGATGATGAGGTTGCCGCATTAGTCGTGGACAATGGTTCCGGAATGTGCAAAGCTGGCTTTGCCGGAGACGATGCACCCCGTGCCGTCTTCCCCTCGATTGTGGGTCGTCCACGGCATCAGGGCGTGATGGTGGGCATGGGCCAGAAGGATTCCTATGTGGGCGACGAGGCGCAGTCCAAGAGAGGTATCCTGACGCTGAAATATCCCATTGAGCACGGCATCATTACCAACTGGGATGACATGGAGAAGATCTGGCATCACACTTTCTACAATGAATTGCGTGTCGCACCCGAGGAGCATCCCGTCCTGCTCACCGAGGCCCCCCTGAATCCCAAGGCCAATCGCGAGAAGATGACCCAAATCATGTTTGAGACATTCAATGCTCCGGCCATGTATGTGGCCATCCAGGCGGTGCTCTCACTGTACGCCTCCGGTCGTACCACCGGTATTGTGCTCGATTCCGGTGATGGTGTCTCCCACACGGTGCCCATCTATGAGGGTTATGCCCTGCCCCATGCCATATTGCGTCTGGATTTGGCTGGTCGCGATCTCACCGATTACCTGATGAAGATCCTTACCGAGCGTGGTTACTCGTTCACCACCACGGCGGAGCGTGAAATTGTGCGTGACATCAAGGAGAAACTGTGCTATGTCGCCCTGGACTTTGAGCAGGAAATGGCCACCGCTGCTGCCTCCACATCGCTGGAGAAATCCTATGAGCTGCCCGATGGTCAGGTCATCACCATTGGCAATGAGCGTTTCCGCTGTCCCGAATCGCTGTTCCAGCCCTCGTTCCTGGGCATGGAATCGTGCGGCATCCATGAGACTGTCTACAATTCGATCATGAAGTGCGATGTGGATATCCGCAAGGATCTCTATGCCAACATTGTCATGTCCGGTGGCACCACCATGTATCCGGGTATCGCCGATCGCATGCAGAAGGAGATCACCGCCCTGGCGCCATCCACCATCAAGATTAAGATCATTGCACCACCAGAGCGCAAATATTCCGTCTGGATCGGTGGCTCCATTTTGGCCTCCCTGTCCACCTTCCAGCAGATGTGGATCTCTAAGCAGGAATACGATGAATCCGGCCCTGGCATTGTTCATCGCAAGTGCTTCTAAGCCAACACACACACACACACTTGCACACACACATGCACACACACTTGCACACACGCACAACAACATAAGCACAATTTGAGCTTTATGAGATTAACAATGATTAATTTTAAGTGAAAACCTCTTGCTGCCCTGCCTGTCAATCAATCAATCAGTCAATTAATGCATCAATCAAACAATGGATCAATCAGACAGCAACGAAATGTATTATATATATATATATTAATATTTATTGGAAGTGTCGCTAATGACGAAAGGAGAACTTAATATGAGATTTAAACTTAAACCAAACCAAAAAACAACAAAAAAAAAAAACGAGTCTAAATTTTACAGTCTTACAAATAAATAGCATCCATTTTAATTAAAGCCCAACAGATCTTTTTCATTCCGTTTTTCCTTTAGCTGCAATTGCAATTTGGCATTATTTTTAGCACATTTTCCACATGCAGGAAATGGCGATAATTTTGCACACACCCACAAGATAAAAATCGAGGTGAGGTGAGGTGAGGGGCTAAAAAGGTGAGGATGGAATCCGATGAGATGCGATCCACATGCTCGAACTAACTACTCGTATGTACAGCTAATCAAGTAATTCTTTTGACAAAGAAAAATAATAATGCATAAGAAATAAATATTAAAAACTAAGAAAGTGTATTTTTTTTTTTTGTTTAAAATAAAATCTTAGAGTATTGAAAGCATGTTCAACAATTATTTTTTTTAAATATTTAATTAAATACCAAATTTATATTAAATACCAAGAAAGTGTATTTTTTTTTTTTTTTCAAAATAAAATCTTTGACTATTTTAAGCATGTTCAACAATTATTTTTTTTAAATATTTAAGCCAAATTAACTTATTTATATTAAATACCAAGAAAGTGTATTTTTTTTTGTTTAAAATAAAATCTTAGAGTATTGAAAGCATGTTAAACAATTATCTTTTTTAAATATTTAAGCCAAATGAATTTATTTATAACTGTTTAAACTATCAAAAAATCCGTAATATATGCAGTTATTTGGACTTGCCAGCAATCTAACTCTTTTTATTTTTTTAAATAGCTCAATGGTTTCTAATATTTATATTTTTGAACTTGTGCTATGAACCATAAGCACTTGCAAAAACATTTATTTAAAGGGTGACAAAATAATATACTTAAAGCTTTAGCCATGTCTAAAAAATTATTTGTCGAACTGTAGATGTACTTGCGTCGTTTTTCCAAAAATGTATATTCACATGCAACAAACAGAGACGTCTTCTATTTACCCCCCTCATCGTCATCGTTGTGGGCTGTCTAAAAATAAAGCATTAAGAAAATAACATCAGCAGCGAGAGCAGCATCAACAAATGTGTATATTCTCGCCACTGTGAGATTGCCATGTATGAGCTGAACACACACCAATACACACACACACACACACTCGCACACACCCCGTGCAGACATTTGGAATCAACACTCGCGTCTCGTTCTTTAATTGCAGTGCCATGACTTGACTCGACCCTCGCGTCTCTGCGAAAATATCTTGGAATTTCAAGTACATATGTGTGTTGCTTTCATTTCCATTTCCATCTTCATCTCCTTCTCCTTCTGTGCTGTTGTACTTGAACATTGGCAGGTCACATAGCAGCTGGTGGCTTCCTGGAACTAAAAACTACCCTAAAAACTATTTATGTACATTTACATGCATATTTATTGTATATATATATATCTATATATTTTCGTCATGTTTTTGTTTTCATTTTTGATACATTTAATTATAGAAATGCATTTTGTATACAAAAAATATTGAAATGCCATATGTATGTATATAAATGAGTTATTATTAATAACATTTGATATATATATATATTGGAAAAAACTTGATGTGATATTTATTATTCGTTGTTCATTAATCGATCGGTCGGTTAAAATTTGAATACTGCAATTTGAAATAAAGAACATCGTCATTATCGTCACATTTTCTAAGCTAAAATATAGATCGTTGTATATATCAAGCAGAAAGACAGACATCACTTTTGCTTTATCATTTTCTTTCTTTTTTTTTTTTTTTTTTTGTTTCTAAAGAAATCCAGTCTATACACTTAATATTATTATTATTAAATACATTACGAGTAGGTAATGTATTTTTTTGTTTAAGTACATTGTTTCTACATCAGTTTCAGTTTCCGTTTTTGTTTAAGCACAATTATTATATTAAGTATAATTTAAGGCACATTTAATGGACAGTTAACAAAGTGTTCATTTTTGATTGGACCTGCTCTCTCAATTGTCTTTCTATCGATTGGAATGCTTAAAAAGGAAGTTCTCTAAGTTTTGTCATAGTTAATATCAGCTTACACAATATAAATACGAACATTTACGCTTACACTAATAATAATGATAATCATAATCATAATAATAATATGTATAGTTAAACAAATTTTAAATAATAATTACAACTGTGTTGTAATAACGGATTTGCGTATTATGGTCGGCTCGCGTCCTTTGGGTGCTGAAACACTTTCGGATGACACCAACCAAGGGGAGACCATATCCTTGCTGCTGTTGGCTGCCGCAATACGTCTATTTTCCAGCTGCAGACTGTTCTTCTGTGAAAAGTAATTCATCAAATTAGTCAATTATTCCAGTGTTTATTTAAAATTATAATCGGGTTATTGTGCGTGCATATTGAAATGATTTTTAATGTTAGTTTGCAGAACAAGTTGATAGAACAGAAGACAGCTTTCACCCAAATTTCACAAATTTCTAGTGGTAACAGTGTTGCCAGCTTATTTATCGCTCGATCTAGCCTATTTAATACTCTATAATTTACAAATTTGTATATTAAAGATATGCTACATTTTTTTTGTGTACTTTAGCATATTTATTATTAATACTATTTATTTTCCTTTTTTTTAAGTATTGAAAAAAAATTATTTGTAAATATAGTTTTTACCCAATTTTATTTTTGCATTATTGCTCAGAATTTTCTTTATCATGTTTATTTTATTAATTTTGAATACTTTTTTTTTCATTTTTTTTAATATCTTAAAATAATTTAAAAAAGACTAAGTTAAAGAAAAATGCACAACCATAAATTTTCTGGTGTTTTTGGCTGCATATAAACTTGGACTTTTTGTTGGCATAATTATTATTATTAATATTTTTAAATATATAAAATAAATTACTTGAAAACAAACTACTTGGGAACACAATTAATTAATTTTTTTTGTGTATTTAAGCTTAGCCCTCGTTTTTAGCATATTAATTTTAAGTTCATTTTCTTTTCCATTTTTTAATACTTTAAAATATTTATAATACATTTAAAAATTCAATAATAATTGTATAAAAGTATATCTATTTATTCTGCATCTTAAATATTCTTTTAACCAATTAAATTTTATTTTTTAATACTCTAAAATATTTGAAATAAATTTCAAAATTCAAGAGAAACTGTTTAAAAGATTATCTATTTATTCTGCATTTTACATATTCTTTTAACATATTTATTTTTAATTCTTTCGCTTCTACTCTGTTTTATATCTGAAATTTTTGCTGGCAACACTGACTCGTAAAATAGCCAAACCTTTTCACATTGCGCTGAATCAACTTCAGTTTGATTCGTTTGTTGTTGCTGTTGCGACTTCTGGGCCTCCAAACGCTCCTGTTCGCTGAGCGTGGAGAAGAGCAAGGTGCCAGCGCTGGGTGTTGTTGTGGAAGTGGAAGTGGATGTGGATGTTGTGGATTTGGTCTGTGCACCACTAGAACCACTTGCACCACTAGCACTCGTCGTCGTTGTATTATTGTTGATAATATTGTTAATGAATATTTCATTAATGAGTATTTCAGCTGCCGAGGCATTGCTCAGCAAGGGTGTTGCATCGATTCCTGTCGATGTTGCAGTTGCAGTTGCAGTTGTCGCATTTACATTAATGCTGGGCGTGCTTATGGTGGTGACACTTGTGCTGTTGTTGTTGGTATGATTTATCGATGCTGGCAGCGATAATGGCGGCGTTGGTGGCCCACTGTAACCGGAGACAAATGTCGCATTGCTAAAGGGTGAGCTGCTGCTGGCACGGGCATTTAAAGTGCTCGAGCTGCTGCTGTTGCCGCTGCCACTGCTCGGCTTTTGTTCCGGTATGCTGAGCGTCAACTTATCGCCACCCTAATACATCAAGCAACAACCACACACACACACACACACACACACAACAAACATAGAGTGCACACACAAAACAAAATGTAAATAAACAAAACAAAACAACAAAGAATAATGTAAATGTACAGAAAGCATGAAATAAGTGCAATGCATTGGGGAGATAACTTGTTTTGTCTCTCCAATTTTCAATTTGAATTTCAATTCCAACTCACCACAGATATGTAGGTGGCATTCAGGGAATCCGGTCCGTCGTTGTGTGAGTGATTCAGATTATTATTGTTGTTGTTGTTGACGTGCATGTTGTTGCTGTTGGTGTTGCTGCTGCTGCTCGAGTGCGCGGCAGGCACAAACATTTGATTGGTCAACTTCGCATTGCCACTGGCTCCCAGTTCCTCCTCCACGCGAGCTGTTTCAAATAAAATCAAAGATATTAGTTATAAAATAAGTATGCAAATAGGATAGTTAAGTTATAACTAGAAATTTTCTCAAAGTGGGAACTTTGATCCCAAATTTGACCCTCTAGCAAATCGAATTTCTCAAATCGCCGTCTTATTGCACGATAAATTGGCACGATAAAAGTTAGAAAAGGGACTCGAAAATACGAAATTTGAAAATTTTAATGCATCAAAAGAGGCCAAAAAGATATTGACAATCCGTAAAAATCGGTAAATTTAGTTAAGAGAGAAGGACAAGTGATCGAAAATATGAAATTTTTAACTAAGTAAAATTTTGATGCAGCATCAAATTAGAGGCCAAATTATGATGAAATTGACAATCCGCAAGGAAATCGGTAAAGATTTGGCAAAGTTATGAGAGATTGAAATTTTGAAAAAGGTGTCAAGGGGAAAGTATGGAAAAGTAGTAGAAAAATGGACAGTGATCGAGAAATACGAAATTTTTTAACTAATTAAAATTTTAATGCAGCATCAAATTAGAGGCCAAATAATGATGAAATTGACAATCCGCAAGGAAATCGGTAAAGATTTGGCAAAGTTATGAGAGATTGAAGTTTTAAAAAAAGTGTCAAGGGGAAAGTATGGAAAAGTAATAGAAAAATGGACAGTGATCGAAAAATATGAAATTTTTTAACTAAGTAAAATTTTGATGCAGCATCAAATTAGAGGCCAAATAATGATGAAATTGACAATCCGCAAGGAAATCGGTAAAGATTTGGCAAAGTTATGAGAGATTGAAGTTTTAAAAAAAGTGTCAAGGGGAAAGTATGGAAAAGTAGTAGAAAAATGGACAGTGATCGAAAAATATGAAATTTTTTAACTAAGTAAAATTTTGATGCAGCATCAAATTAGAGGCCAAATAATGATGAAATTGACAATCCGCAAGGAAATCGGTAAAGATTTGACAAAGTTATGAGAGATTGAAGTTTTGAAAAAAGTGTCAAGGGGAAAGTATGGAAAAGTAGTAGAAAAATGGACAGTGATCGAAAAATATGAAATTTTTTAACTGAGTAAGATTTTGATGCAGCATCAAATTAGAGGCCAAATAATGATGAAATTGACAATCCGCAAGGAAATCGGTAAAGATTTGACAAAGTTATGAGAGATTGAAGTTTTGAAAAAAGTGTCAAGGGGAATGTATGGAAAAGTAATAGAAAAGGGACAAGTGCTCGAAAAATATGAAATTTTTTAACTAAGTAAAATTTTAATGCAGCATCAAATTAGAGGCCAAATAATGATAAAATTGACAATCCGTAAGAAAATCGGTTAAGATTTGACAAAGTTATGAGAGATTGAAGTTTTGGAAAAAGTGTCAAGGGGAAAGTATGGAAAAGTAATAGAAAAATGGACGGTGATCGAAAAATATGAAATTTTTTAACTAAGTAAAATTTTAATGCAGCATCAATTTAGAGGCCAAGTAATGATGAAATTGACAATCCGCAAGCAAATCGGTAAAGATTTGACAAAGTTATGGGAGATTGAAATTTTGAAAAAAGTGTCAAGGGGAAAGTATGGAAAAGTAATAGAAAAGGGACAAGTGATCGAAAAATATGAAATTTTTTAACTAAGTAAAATTTTGATGCAGAATCAAATTAGAGGCCAAATAATGATGAAATTGACAATCCGCAAGGAAATCGGTAAAGATTTGACAAAGTTTCGACGGTTTAAAGTTGTTAAAAAACCTACCAGGTATGAAAGTGTGAAAAAAATAGACAATGATGAAGAAAAATTTAAATTTCCAATTTTGCAGGATCAAACTAGTGGCCAAAAGATGATAATATTGACATTTGGCAAGGAAATCGGATGAGATTTGACAAAGTTATGACAGTTTAAAATTTTTGAATTAGTGTCAAGGAAAAAGTACGGAAACAGTGGACAGTGATGTAAAACACCATTTAATATGGAAGGCCACAAAATGATAAAATTGTCATAATTTATATTTTGCAATCCCTGTTACATACATGGCAACTAAGCCAATATACTCTTGTATGCTGCGGGTAACGGGTATTATGATAGTTACAAAAATCTTACCCTTTAGTATATTGCACTTGATGTTGCCGGGTGGCAACGCTGTGGCGCCCACATTGGCCAGTTTCACTTGATTGTTGGGCTTCTCATTGTTTGTTGTATTCGAGAGTCGCTTCAGTGTCTCCGTATTGTGATCCATGTCAAAGGTCTTGTTGATGGTCACCCTGCAAAAAGAGTTAAATTCCAAATTCAAATAATTTATTGATATTACAATTAAAAGTGCATATTTATAGTATTTTATTTACGCTACCTGATACTGTTAGCATCATTAATGGCTTCGTTTGCAAGCACTGATGGGGATGGATCTTTAACAATGGACTTAAGTAATGAATCTAGCTCTCTATCTTTATCCGACAAGCCGCTCCTAACACTGCACAATGATATAACACAGAATACAGAAAAACAAAAAAATAAAACACAGATGCGTGAGAAATACAAAACAATGCGTATTAGTCAAAAATTTAAACAAAAGCGATACAAGAAGAGCAATAAATTTAAATAAAAAAGATTCGAAGACTCACCTGAGCTGACCGGAGCTAATTGATGCCTTGCCAAAGCTGCCATGATGCGAAGTTGCCGCACTACGGAATGGATTCGTCTCATCAAAGTTCTTGGTGGCATTCGGTGAATAAGGAGGCGTGTACTCCGGTTCCAATCTAAAATCAAGTAAAATACAGGAAATATAAGTACATTTTCAAATAATGGTAGCTCTGTAACAAAATACTAAAAATAAAATTTAAGGATACTAAAAAATGTAGCAACAAAAAAATTGAGACTAAAAAATATTAGGATAAATCTCATTCATTAATATTAAGAAAAGGTGGCATTGATTTTTTCGATTCAGACTGACCTTTCTTTTTAAAACAATATCATGATTTACATATTATATCTGTATACATTATCCTTTTAAAATATTTTTAAAACTTAAATCAATTAGTAAACCTATCATCTTTTGTAAAAATTAATTATTAAAAATGCAAAAACCGAAATCAAACCTAATTTCCTGAAAAAATTACTCGATTCTCCCAATTTTTTACTTTTATTTCCTTATTTTTACCCAAAGTTTAATTGTTTTAGGAATTATTTCCTCATTTAACTTTTCATTAATTTTATTCAAAATTTCCTAATTTATTCTCGAATTCTGAATTTGTGGTGTTTTTGTCCCAATTATATTTTTTTTCCGTTTATAATTTAACATTTCCTTATTTTTTTTCCAGGTTTCTCAATATCTTTGTGTTTAGTATAATTTGCACCAATTATTTTTCCTTATCTTAATTTCCGACCTACATTTTTCGTATAATTGGTTTTTCTAGTTTAATTATTAGGAAATATTACTTGAAAGTTTTTTAGTTTTTGGTTCCAATTTAGGTATTCTTGGTATTATATATCAATATTTATATGGGGAATTTTGGAGGTGTCTGTACACTTACTTAACAGAGAGTCCCGCCGCCTTGCCAATGGAGCCAATTTTGCTGTAAGCCGGATCATCGTTGCTGAAGTTGGACTTGAGGGAATTGCGACCCAAGGAGGCGCAAGCTGCCGCAGCTTGACTGGATGAGCTAATGGAGCCACTGCAGGCGGCATCCGGTTCAATAATGGCCGAATTTTGTATAACAGTAAGAACGGAGGGAGAAGGTGTTACGGTCATAAACTGATCAGCCGAAATGAGCGAGTCGAATGTTTCATTATTATTTTCTATAGGCAGTGGAGTTGCCACTTGAGATGTGGCAGCTGCAGCGGCAGAGGCAGCAGCTGCGGCGGCGGCGGCGGCACGAGCATTTACAGTTGCCACGGCAGCAGCGGCCGATTCCTTTTGACGCTCCCGCAACAGATGCGACTGACGACTGGCGAATCTCTGCGACGGACGTCGCTCGAATTGCACCGTGCGACGGGCGCGACTCTGCTGCGTGGTCTGGAATTCAGTGCGGCCGGAGTAGCGGAAGCGGGATCCCATGCGGAAGAAGTTCTGGCGAGCGGAGGGACCTTTGACAGGTGCTCGCAGGCGGAAGAAGGTGTGATGCTCCACGGCGCATTTCCACAAATGCTTGCAGGCCTTTTCATTGTACAATCGAAAGACGAACGTGTGCTCCTGTTCGCGTCCCTCGTCATCGTCCTCGATGACAATGAGCGTTAGCTTCTTCTTCTTGAAATCCAGCTTACTAATCTTTGGCCAAAAGAAGAGGCCAATCTTTTGATCTCGCTCAAACACCAGTATTCCCGTGGGCGTCAAACCCAAATGATATTCGCAGCTATCCTTGCCGAGCACCGTGTGCATGTCCACTCCATACATGTCCAGCCACTTGGCCTTGTTCAGGAAAGCCGTCTCAGCCTGAGCTGGCGTTAAGCCCCGACATGTCTTGTACTCCTCCAATATGGCAATCTCCAGATCCTCCGTCTGCTCCGGCACAAAACGAAACTCGGAAACTGTAGCCGCCGAATGAACCTGATCATCGTAGTCACCAAGTTCAGCTGTGAATGAAAAAAAATGAGAGATATTAATAAATTTAATTACATAGATAAAAAAAATTATATCTATGATTTGTAAAAGATTAGTATAAGAATATATAAAGTTGTTTGTCCAACTGACTGACTGATTTAGCATTGTGCAGGAATAAAATTGAAGTTACCCCAACTCAGAATGTAAATTAAATTTATCATAAATTAGGAGATTAGAAATTTAAATAACCAAAATATTCAGAGTAAAAAAATGGGAATTTAAATTTATAAATACATACAGAATACTTAAAAATTTGAGAAATTACGTCATTAGTATTAGGAAATGTAACTATGGTTTTTCTAACTCTTGTTAAATTTTCTTGCGAATATAAATGCAAATATTTCTTTCTTTGTGGGTGTACCTATCAAAACGGTTGACAACCGTCTTAAGTCTTTACTCAAACCGATAAAGATTTTATTAAATTTGTAAACAAGATGGCACCTAATATTTATATTTAGACACTCCTTGATTCTAGATAATTCTACATAAATGATACGGCAAATATGGCTTTATTCATTCATTTTAAATATGTGCTATGTGAGACTTGTGGGTCAAATAAGCTGGGAGACACTGTAGGTGTGTATTCAGACCGACAGACTGACGTAAATGTTTATATCGACTCGACTGTATATGCTGCTCAAGAGTAAATATACTTTATAGAGTCGTATATGCCTCATTCTATCTGTGAAATACATTGTCACAAACTTAATAGCCCCTTTGTATGTTTTAGATGCCGGGTTTAAATACAATGTTATGAAAAGACCATTAAAAAGAAGTAATCTCTCTCTCTCTCTCTCTCTTTCTATCGGTTGAGAACTCGAGTTCGACATTCGCTATTGTCTCGTCTAGCAGAGGTCACAGTCATGCTGGCCATTCTCCATTCATCTTCAACAGTTTGCATTGTTTAAATAAATTTATATGTTCTTTCTCAAGTGCCAATTCGCCAAGAAGCACGTACATTGCAAGGCCAAAGCGCAGAGTTCGGCGGATTTATCATCTGGACAGTCGAGACGCCCCTCCAGCAAATCTTGTTTCAATTGCAGAAAGAACAAATATCGTGTCAATTCCTCACGCAGCGTATTTGGCTCCGATGAGTAGAATTTAACCTTCAGTCGGAATGTATACGGTGGTCCAACTAAAATAAATTATATAAATAAATTAACTATAATACATTAAAGAGTTTAAATTGCCATCTTTACTCACTTTTGACCTGCTTCTTGATGGGCTTGGTGGGATCGAGCCAATGCTTCACATGATTGGCGTCCATGAACTGCAGGCCAAAGTAATCCTTCTCGATGATGTCCAGAGCGTAGAAGACCTGCTCATAGAGGAAACTTCCCAGCGCTTTTTTCTGCAATCAAAGCGAAAAGCAAAACATATTAATTTTTATGTGTGTTTTTGGTTTAAATTGACCCTGAAATAATCACGTTTGTCTTTGCCACTGATATAATGCGTTACCCGATCAGCAGTTCATTATACTCTAACAGCGGGTATTTTAATTCTGCCTTGAAATATGTAACTTTTTGTATTTCTTAGTTTTTATCGTAGTAAATAGACGTCCGTCTGTCTGTTTGAACACGTCAATCTCAGAAACCATAAAAGCTAGAGACTTCAAACTTGGTATGTAGGTTCCTGGGTACTATAGGCAGAGTTGTTTTTATTTTTAGATCGGCTCTCTATATTATATAGCTGCTATAGGAACGATTCATCGAAAATGTTTTAGTATGAAAAAGATTTTTGCTTGTTGAGATATCTAAATATCTGGGCTTGTATTATACATGCTGACCCAGTTTGGTTAAAATCGGTCCACTATATCATATAGCTGCAATAGAGACGCTTAATCGAAAATTAAGTCTTAGTATGAAAAAGTTTTATGTTTTTTGAGATATCTTAACCAAACTGTTAGAATATGCATTTAAGTTGGTTTTGTCCATCCTGATCAAAGTTCGTTCTCTTCGGTCGACTATATCATATAGCTGTCATAGGATTGATCGGTCAAAAATCAACTTTCAGTACAGAGTACCTAGGCACAGGGTATCCTACTGTCGAGCGCGCTCGACTGTAACCGCCCACTTGCTTTTTTATCACATCAGTATCAATTTTAATTTTAATCAACTGTTCTTAGTTGACACTTAATAAATAAATAAATAAACTAGATTAAATAAATGTTTTTTTTTGTTTGGAAATCGCGTCTTATTGTAACACAAATTTATATTTAATTTTTTTTAGTCCTCTGTTAGAGTATCAGTTCTTCGACATGCTCAAACTCAAGTTTCCTTCTTGTTTAGTTTTGTTTATCACACGCAATCATGGAATGTTTTAAAACAAAAACAATAATAATCCCCCCTTCTGTTCCCACCCCCTTCAACAGTGTGTCCCTGTAGATAAGTTCGATGGTGTAATTCGATATACTCACCGATAATTCGATGGAAAGGTCAGTATTATCGAGCAGTATAACACGGCAGTCGATTTTGTTTTTGTTTACCACAATGCGTTGGGGTTTAATCTGTGACCCGACGCCGCCGCTGCTGCCGGCAGTGACAGCGCCGCCGACGCCAGCAGCACCGCCACCTCGCAGGTTGCTTGTATTATCCGCATAGTTGTTGCGCACCTTGCGACGACTTAGAAAACGCAGCATTTTTCACAGTTTGTCTTTTGTTGTTGTTGTTTAACTTTTCGGATTTAGCTTTCAGCTTTTCAGCTTTGTCGCAGCAGCAGCAGCAGAGGTGGCAGCAGCGTCAAGGCAGCGCAGCGTCGTATTGCAACAATAATTCACCTGTGTGCGCAGACATCAAGACCGCAGCACACACACACACACGCACAACTGCGGCGCACTCAAGCACACCAATACAAACGCACACAGCTTGTTCTTGTAGCGCACACGTATACACAACACACACACATATATGTATATAAAGAGAGACACCTCTTTTAACTTGGCTCTTGGCACTCCTGTGGCGGCTATTTCTCCCCAAAAACAAAAAACACAGTTAGTTGCAGCAGCGTCCTCTTTTTCTTATTATTTTGCACACTAGACACTAAAAAACAAGTCCGCCCCAAACACGTTCCGTTCCCTTCGTTCCGTTCCTGGCGCAGAACACGGCAATCGATGCCTTTTCTGTTATATATAATACTAAATTTGTTTATATTTCTTGCACAATATTCGCAGCATTTTAGTGTAAAAGTAATTGTATAAAATTATTTGTTGTGCTGCTGTATAATTGGTACATTTGCTGTACTTAAAACAAAAGTTTTACGCGATTGATGGTTTTCACGACCGTTCCCCCTAAAAACTTGACAGCAATTGTGTGGAAGATTGCCACCCGGTGCAAAGGCTGCCACCCTGCAAAATTTCCCGATCTGGCAGCTTGTTCTAATTTAATCAAAATGAAAATTTGGTTGCACCCAAGTAAATTCACCTAAACTGGAATTTTTCTTCATATTGAAGTTATAATTTTTGAAATTTTTGCAGAGTTTTGTTAGAATTTTTTCGATTTTTCTATATTTTTTTTAGAATTAAATTTTTAACTTCTTTTCCCTTAGGGTGACGAACTTCAAACCTTCATAAAAATGTTCTCCATAATTTTATCCCGTTTCGAATTTTAAATGTTCATCAAACAATTTATGAATTTCAAAGTTATTGCATTAAACTAAATTTAAATTTTCCAGTGTGGCCACACGCGAACAATATTCAGTATTTATTAATTACCATCTGATTTACCACAACTGTTTGGTTATCGTGAGGTCACACTGCATTTAGCATTTACCAACACATGCTGCATCGATAGTTCATATATCGATAATAGATATTTGAAGTTCAAGCGCGTGATTTGAACTTTTACGTTTATTATTGAATTTAAATGCATTTTTTATTAATACTCGTGTGAACTGACAAAAAAAAAATAAGGAATAGAAATTGACGCCTGAGTACTTACTACGCCCAATTGTTGAATTTCTGTTATACTCGCAAATCTATCTGTTAAGTTCATACTACAATATTTCCAGCACAATTGTAAATACGAAGTACGTGAAGTTTTTGTAGTCGAAGTCGGCATTTGCAAAATCCTTTTTATGGGCAATTTATTTCTTTATTTGTTAGTGGATTTAGGGCTGTAGCTGTAACTGTAACCGACAGAGTCAACTACCCCCCCAGATACCCTTCGATACCACCTTCATCCATTGCTTACAGTATTTTGAGTTTAAAGGTAAATGCTAGATTTATGGCCAACACTTGTCGTGTGTGTGAGTTTGTGTGTGTGTGTGTGTGTTTAGTGGATTCCAACTGCTTTACCTGCTGTTGGCCATGTTCATATCGGGCTTTTAGTGTTCCCATGAGATGTTGAGATTCTTTTTATGCATTTGCTAAAAGCGTAAACTGTTTATGATTAATCTAAGCTTATTATTGGCTATCAATTTTCACTCTATGCATTTACACTTTGAATGAAATGCATTTGTTATTAGACAGCATAATTATATGGTATATGACATGGCAATGATTAATTGCTGGCTAATAAGGAAACTCGATCCGTTAACAGCTTTGCAGAACCGGCAACTCGAGTTGGTCAACTGAATCTGCGTAGGCTGTAATTATGATAGGCAGGAAAATGATTTTTCCCTCTTCTTCCCTCTTCTTATTGTGCTGTACTCAATTACCAAATGGCCTGAAATAGACTTGCGTGTAAGCCAAAAAGGGATATGTCTGTGTATTGTATTCATGTTAATGGCACAGGTAAGTAAATATTTGTTTCGCACTGTACACTGTACAGTGCTGTGTGCATTTATCTGCAGTCGAGTGCTAAATAAATTCCTTTTAATTAAAACCGCAGCAACGTGATTTAAATTGCTCTCGATGCTGAGAAGTTGGCTGAGAAATTTATTGGTGTCCATCCATAAATCAGTCGGAGAAAAAGGTAAATTCATTTTAATTAAATAGAAAAATATTTTCGCTAACAAAACTGTCCTGATGGGATGGAAGGAATATCACCTCCTTCAGAGTCAAAGTTTTCCAGTAATTGGCTACTTAAGTTCCTCGATTGGACGTGGACTCCAATTGCAATAAAAAACATCCTCGTGTTGTAAAATTTTATGTGTGATTGTGTGTCGCTTTACGATATCCTGACGATGCTGTGAGTCCCATCTCTGCCCATCTTCGCATCTACCCATCTTCCCATTCTTCTCAGCTTCCCCTTCTGCCATTTTCATCCCCCTCTTGGCTCGTTATTGTTGGCCAAGAGACACACACAGCAGCGAGAAGTGTGGAGTGTGGAGAAGTGAAGAGAGCGGGAAGAGACATTTGTTGTCTCAGCGAAATTCTCCGGCCAAAACGATGCGATTGCCGTTACCTGCTCAACCTACGCCCTTGGGGAATAATTCACGGCTATTTGGCAAGTCAACAGCTTGTTTTATTCCGGCCCTGTAATTTTCGATGAGTATTTTTATGACGTCAGGCGACAAAATGCTATCCAAATCAATTGAAAATCAATGTCGTCCTTCCCAAAAATAATTAGCAACAGCAACTAATGATATAATCACTGTATACATAGTGCTTCAAATGAAACCAAATTCAGTTTTTGTATTAAATATCTATATATTTAGTATATATTGTATATGTATATTTCAAGTGGAACAAAACGTATTTTATTTTATTATAAAAATTACAAAACAAATGCATATTCAACAAATAATACATTGCCGAAAATAATAAACTACTTATTAATTATTATATTTTCAAAAATTTGTTACTCAACACAGTTTATTTTCATTAGTATACTAATTACTCTTTTTATTTATATTTTATTTTAAATTTAAGAAAAAACACTGTACAAAAATCAATAAAATGGCAACAAAATCAATTCAAAAAAATAATTAGTTTTATAAGTTACATGAAAATCACTATATATGTATTTTAAATTATAACTATTAAATTACTATAAAAAAATGTTCTAAAACCCAGCACAATTTATTTTATTTTATTGTTAATGATTTGCAGGAAAACTTTTAATAACATGACAACATTTTGAAATCAATGTTTAAACGTCAAAAATAATTAATTTAAGCAGCAAGAAAAAAAATTGACATAAACAAACAAAAATATATTCAAAAATTCAGCACAATTCATTTTATTGCATTAAAGAGATTTTAAAATAAAACTGTCAACAAGAAGACGACAAAAAGGCGTCGACAATCAAT
Source organism: Drosophila innubila (assembly GCF_004354385.1). Classification (NCBI taxonomy): domain Eukaryota; kingdom Metazoa; phylum Arthropoda; class Insecta; order Diptera; family Drosophilidae; genus Drosophila; species Drosophila innubila. Next base: position 30,296,165 of record NW_022995380.1, read on the forward strand.
AGTAAAAATAATTAATTTAAGCAGACCAAGTGCAGCAACAACTAAGGAAATAATCTCTATATATTTAAAATTAAACAAAATTCATATAAAAATAGTTAAAAATAGAAAGTGTCAACTTTTTGCGGCCTTTTCATAAAAAACCATATGAAATGTTGGTATAAAAAAGTTATTTATGCCCCGGGGGCAGCTTTTGTTGCAACGCCAGTTTTGGGGATGTTGCCCCGCCCCCTGACCGCCCCTGCCACGCCTTCTCACAATGGTGTCAGAGTAGAAGAAAGAAAAAAAAAGAAGCTAAAATCTAGCGGTCTTTTTTTCCGCCTGTTTTGACAGTAAGCCGGGAGGAAGGGAAAGGGGAGCAGAGGGCAGAAGGCAGAATACGTCAAAACACTGAATGCTAAAATGTGGCACAAGGGTCATTGAAACAATTGGCCATTGTTATTATGTTGTGGGAGATTAATAATTAATTACTTTAACTTTAAGAGCAGCAGCTGCAATCTTAACATAATACAGCACAAGCAGATACAGCACAGAGACAGATACACTACAGGCAAAAGAGGCTCACTTTGCAGGTGTGCAAAACAATATGCAAATGAGAATTATATTCAAATGGTTATACATATATTTGCATCTTCTTCTGCTTTTCTTCCTCCTTTTTTCTACTTTTCTATGCCAGTAGGTAGAAAACTAAAGTCGCAAACTTTTCGCAATGATTTCGTTTCGTTTCGTTTCGTTTTGCTTGACTGTCTGCGGCTTTTTCGGGTGACTGCGACTCAGAAATGACTTCAAATGACTTTGTGGGACAAGTAAAGAAAGTTGAAAAGGTTTTTAGGCTATTTACACATACACATTCAACTTATATATACATATGTACACACAGAGAAAAAAAGGATGAGTGCACAAATATTAAAAACTGTAATTTTACCACATTGCATTTAATTTAAATATGTGTTAAAAATTAATGACAAATAAATTCAGTTTCAAATTTACTTAATACAAATTAATAAATATTAGCTCTTAATTTTTCAACATTCTGTGATTTAATTTAACTATTTACACTCGCACACACAACATATAGATACAAAAATATTTAATTCTATCATATTGCATTTAATTTGAAAACGTATTCGAGTTGACTTAAATAAACTGTGATTCAAATTAAATTAATAAAAATATATTAATATTAATACTTAGTTTGTCAACCTGCTGTGGATTAAGTTAACTCAATAATTAATTGTATTTTTTTTTTACTCTTAAGTTATATATCATTTAATGAATTGTTTATTTATTATTATAACAACTGTTCAATTTTTTTTAAGTCTTTTAATTATATATAAAATAAATAAATAAAATTTTTATAAAATTCTTTAAGTGATCAAGCTAATTATTTAATATATTAAATATGAAACATATTTAAATTAACTAAATTGATATAAACAGATTTTATACTTGTCATTAAAGTTCACCAGATTTGAATTAAAGACAATAAATTCTAAAATTCTACCCTTGGGATGCTGCAAACAATAAAACTATCAACTTTAAACTGTAGTTTATATTATTGATGTGTTTTTCTGCTCTCATAATTAGACAGGCAAAACAAAGCCAGGCCAAAATAAGCAGAGCAGACATTCAAGTGCAGACTGCAAAAAAGTTGAGCATATTTTTGGCTTGGCATTCGCCATAAATCAGACTTTCAGATAGTTTTGCCTCAAGTTCGATTGGAGGGAAGCTGCAGGGGAGAGGGAGTAAAGCAGCAGGGGAGAGGAAGGGAAGGTAGCTCATCATCAATGTGCAATATTTTGCTTATCATGCATTCTGGCTTGGAAATCATCTAACTATTGGTTGAAGCACTTTTAGTGCTTCAGTTGGACTACCAAAATCAAGAGAAAAAAAGCAGGAAAAAAAAAACTAGTTCGTTGAGCAGCACAATTTGCTGATTGTTGGAATTTTGCGATAGGAAATGAAAACCGAAACTGAAACTCATTTAAATCAATATTTTTGTTGGGCACGTATGCAAGGCAGCAATAACAGCAACAGTATGTGGTGGTAAAGGAGGGGTAAAGAGGGAGATAAGGGGGGAGGGGGGGGAGGGAACACTCGGACTCAGCACAATTGTCGAACATTTTAGCCGTTGTCTTTCTCTCTACGGTTTCTGGCCACATGCTTACCACAAAAACCAGAAACCCAAACCATTCAAAAACACCAGATGACGCCTGCATGCAAATGTCTCGTAACATTGTCCAGAAAACAAGGACTATTTCCATTCCCCCACCCTCCCACAGCATTCCCTCTCTGTTTGTCACCCTGCTCTTCTCTGTCACACACACGCAATTATATTTGCCTTAGGTCGGCATTAGTTCAGTGAATGGTTTGGCTTCAATTCCGGCTATTGGCTACAACTACAACTACAACTACAACTGCTTCTAAGAGTCATTTCCGTTTCCCTTATATCCACCATTTTCTACCCCTACCCCACATATCGTTTCGCTATCGTCCTCGTTCTCGTTCTCGTTATCGTTATCGCATGCACTCATTTCCTCATTCAAGGTGACAGGCGTCTGTTTCCGCTTTTTCATAAGTCGGTTTGCTCTGACAATTGTTGAGATTTTCCGCAAATTTTGCTTCATTTTCTTGCAATCCAAGCAGTAAAGTATTTCAACTGGAAAACTTGTATCTGATTTGTATCGATATTTACTAGATTTACGGCTTCAATTGGCTGTAAACACCGTTGACAATTTATAGCCAGTATAAACAGTTACTGTATTATAATACTAAATATAAAATCCGATAAATGACAAACAACACAAGTTAAAATTTAGAATTTTAGCATATTTCTTTGCTTAAAAAACTCATAGACCTCTTAAAAATCGCTACAGTTAGCTAAATTGACATAAATGGCAGTAATCGAATTTTTAACAGCTGTTAAAGCTATGTTAGCGTCACTTCTGCTAAGGCTGTAGTCCGAACTAATTGTAATTATTATATTTTTAGAAAATTGCCATCATCTTCAGACTAATTTGTGTTTGAAATAGAATAATTTATTTATTTGATATTTATAAATTTTATCAAATTTATATTTTAATACAACTTAGGGCTAATTTAAAAGCTGTTAATGTCTCATTACTTCATAAATGTCCAAGACTATGATAATATATTTAATTTTGATAGGTTTTAGCGCGACAATTACTCCTTTATAAACATAAATTATTTATAAGCAGTCACAATAAAATACGTTAAAATTAAAAATTTTTTAAGCATTAAAATTTCTTATTTTAGTTTGACTTTTAAGTACTTAAAGGCAGTTTACAATAATGTTTCAATTAAAAGAATAAATTACTTGCTTGTACAATGTACATTGAATAATTCCTGAAACCTTCAAGATTAATATTTATTTGGCTACAGACGATTATGTCTAAAGTCAAAAGAAAATAAATTCAATTGGATTTTAATCGCATAAAACATTGCCGACATTTTTGAGCTGCTTTTGCAATTGAAACAAGATTATTTTATACGGTTTTATTTCAATATTTATTTATGGTTAAGAGCAAGGAGAGTTCGCCACGAGTAATTCTATCACATTGAATGCTATCCATGTATTTCCACTTGGTTTCTACGCATTTATCTCATCATTTTTACGGCGCATAGAATTTTTGACAGGCAATTAGCAGCGTTGCCAATGACTGCGAGACTCTTCTCTCTCTCTCTCTGTTTGTCTAGTATACCTATACGCATCTCTTTCTATTGCTCTGTTTCGGGTTTTTATGACAGTTTTCTGTCATTTTTATTGTGCGTCAAGAGAGTTTTCTATGGCCTTTTTGACGCTTACGATTTAAACATTGTCTTAATTGCTGCTTTATGATGTGTGCGCTCAAATGACACGCAGCATTTGTTAGCCATGATTATGATTTAGTTACAGGGGATTCCACTTGGAGGTGGAGTAACAGTTCCAGTTCGAGTTCGAGTCGGAGTCGGAGTCGGAGTGGAAGTTAAAGTTGGGCGCCATAAAGATTAAACAGTCAGAAGTGAAGTAAGAATTTCAACTTTTGCACCCGTCTGACAGTGGGCAAAAACGATGGATACGTTTAAATTTATTTACAATATTTTGCATTTCGAAAGTCATCTTTTTCTAATCGATAACCAATGTTTGAAGGACCTTGTCGACCATTTTTTTTGTAAATTTTAGTATCTTTTTTCATTATACCACAAATTAATTCAAATAAATTTGGTTTTTTTTTTAAGTTTAAGGTCCGTATTCAAAATGAATAAATTAGTTTTGAAGATATTAATTATAATAATATTTAAGATTTTTTGTAATATTTATATAGCAATAGCATTATTTATATTGCTGTGAGTTTTTAAAAGCAACAAATGTATACATTTTGTATATCTTTGCATAATATATAAATCTCTTTGTCCTGATTCACTCATTCACTGATCATTGCACAGCTCTTTATTATACATCAACATATTTTATTCAAATTAATTTAAAAAAAAATAGTTCCCTGCATGTTTAATTTTTTTTTCAGAAAAAAAATCGTAGAAAAAGTTTTTTTTACTTAAAACAGACATGCGCTGTATTTGCTATATGCTACTACTAATTATAGGCTAAACCAGCTGTTCTTCCCCACTGTGCGTCTGTCAGTTGAGTTGAGTCGACTCGAGTCATAAAACCCGAATGCAGCCTCACATATCATTCGTAAAGTTCTTTAAATATTTGTTACATCTCGTGTACATAAAATGGTTTACAACGTAATCATGTGTGGCAATTGGTAAGACGGCAGTTACTGCATTTTATGTTCAACAAGATACAAGATACTATTTCATCTGAAATGTAAATCAACCCAATTTCAAAAGTTGACCCCAAAATTATCATCATTTCTTTATGCCTTTCCATAATCTGCATTCATACATTATTCAGCAAATTTGCCAAAAAGTCTAGTTGAACTAATGAAAGATCCCAGATTTAATTGCTTACACTCAATTGCCTCGGCTTTAGAACAATCCTACTTAAGATGCGCATCTGAGTAATACTCATACTCCTTGTCATATTTATACGTTCGTATATATTTCCCAGCTGTACAGAATAGATATAAAATATGTCTTCGCACACTAATTTATAGGCGAAACAGGTATAATTTTTGAGCCTCTACAAGGAAGGAGTAATAAATACTCTGTAAACATTTAAATATTGAAAAAATATATGAATATCACAGAATCAAATTTAAAGTTTTGTTTTACACTAAATACGATATAAGGAGTTGATTAAAAGTAAAAACTTGAGATTTAAAATTTTCAATTTTCAAAATTCCAAAGGGGGGACCCTATGCTTTAAAATCAAAACCAAGTTCTAGAGGGTAAAATATTTTTTTTTTTAATTAAATTAAATTTGAATGCAGAATGAATTTAGAGGCCAAATCATTATTGAAATGACATTCCGTTTTAAAATCGGTTCAGTTTTGACAAAGTTATAGAAGTTTGAAATTGGACCGACCTTTAACCTATAACTTTTCAAGCCAAAATTTTTGTACGATTTCACATGATTTTTTACAGAAAAATGAAAGGTCCCAGAATTAAATTTAAAGTGTTGTGTTAGACTAATTACGATATAAGGAGTTGATTAAAAGTGAAAACTTGAGATTTAAAATTTTCAATTTTCAAAATTCCAAAGGGGGGACCCTATGCTTTAAAATCAAAACCAAGCTCTAGAGGGTAAAATATTTTTTTTTTTAAATAAATTAAATTTGAATGCAGAATGAATTTAGAGGCCAAATCATGATTAAAATGACATTCCGCTTAAAAATCGGTTCAGTTTTGTCAAAGCTATAGACTTTTAAAGTCTGGTAAAACAATGGACTGGCAACTATACAAGTCAAAATTGTTGTCAAATTTTCTGTTGTTAATTCAATATACTTGATTGACTTTTGTCTACAGGGTATAAAAATATATTAAAAATTTGCATTTCAACATTAAATTATTACTGGAAGATTTTTATGACAAATTATGGGCGCGTAAATTATGTTGGGTTATATGTGCGTACAACTTCCCCACAGTTCCCCTATAAGCAGGCAAAGCGTTGCACAGACAAACAAGGAAACACACACACACACACACACATACACACACAGATACACACACACACACGTAGCTTCTGTGTGTTGCCAAAAAGGCAATAAAAATATTTTCGCTACAGATCTTATTCCTGCTTTATTTCGCCATTTTTATTTGTTTCTTCTTCAAGTTTTATGTGAGTGTATAAGTGTGTGTGTGTGTGTGTGTGTGTGTGTGTGAGGGAAGGAGAGGGAAGTATTGGCTTGTTTGCGTACCTTGTACACCTTTGCAACGGCGCGCATTTTTGGAAGGCGAAAACCTCTTTTTTTATATATGAATATATATATTTATATATATGTATCTTTACGCTTGGCCTGACGCTTATCCTTGTTTGGCATTGGCGATGTCCTCCTTGTCCTCGTTGTCCTCGAAGGGAGCTTGGAGTCTGGGAGCCTGGGTTACCTTACGATTTGTTTTTAAAAGCCGCTCAGCTGTGGCTGAAATAACTTTTCTGTTTGTTACCTTTGTTAAAACAATAAAATTATTATTATTGCTCCACATGCTGGAATTTGTTCGCTCGCTGTAGTCCTGCATAAGGATATAAGGATGTATATATATATATATGTGTGTGTGTGTGTGTCTCATATAATCATCGTCCATCATTTCTGCGACTTCCACATCGATTTCGACCCTCCTCCAACAGGAATTTGTCATGCAATTTATATTTTTCTTTTTCATGCTCTGCAAATTGAAGTATAATGGTTTAGTGGTAAAGTTTGTAAAGTTTAGAGGCAATCATTTTTGATTTTTTGAGTACATATAAGCATTGATGTATAGTTTAAATTATACGGCAAATATTGTCAAAAAAAAAAGTATTTTACAAGGTTTCTACAAGTCTAGCGCATCCCTATTTCAGTATTTTTTCAATCATTTATATGTAAATATGTCAAAGCATATGTATCCTAATTAAAAATGTGGTTGGTTAGTATCTCAATTATGCTTACAGGGTATCCAGAAGTCTAGCAGATCTGTATTTAGAATTTCTTTGATATTTGATCATAGACAAATATGTTAGGACATATCCTGGCTACCTACAAATTTTCTTACAGGGTATCTACAAGTCTGGCACACCCGACAGCAGCATTTATACTTATTTTGTATCGTTCAGCAACAATTTTATGTCATTTGTTGATTGTGTAAATTTCGCTGTTTAGCAGTCAAATTCGTCTGTCTGTCCATCTGTCCGTCCGTCTGTCTGTCCGTCTGTCTGTCTGTCGAATGGCCCTTTGGCCTTAGGCCTTGGCTTTGGCTTTGGCTTTGGGCTTTGGCTTTGGCCATTTTAAAGGTGCTAAAGGATTTTATGTGGCGTGGCCGAAAAGCAGGGCTTATTTGCCGAGTTGGAGCTACTCGAAGTCGCATCTCGTTTAGCGGCGCTTCTACATAAAAAATGATTTACTATATGTATGAATGGGGTTCTCTCTTCTTCCCTTTATGACAAGTCGTAAATTGCATTTTATGTCGCAGTCGCAGTCGCTGTTGGAGTCAGAGTTGGAGTTGGAGTCTACATTCACAGTCAGAGTTGGTCCCTCACTTTTCTCAGTCATGGACTTTACATTTTATTTCATTTTCATTTCTTGTATATTTGTTAATTAAGATTGAGGATGATGTGCGGCAACTGCACACTGAAAATGGCCAATTATGCAACGTGTTTGCAACTTGCAACCTGCAACCTGCAGCCCAGTCACACACAAATCCTTGCCACCCACACACACACACGCATGCATACACCTAAAGAAATAATGCATAGTCAAAATAAATGCAGTTACATTTAAATTCAATAATCACAAATAACTACTAAGTTAAATTGAAATAATTTAAGGATTATTCCACAAGCATAAATTTAAAATCCATAATTTAAAACTTATTTTAAAAAAATAATTGATTTTATTAATTTACATTTTGATAGAAATCCAATTAATATTAAATATAAAACATTCTGATTCAACTTAAGTTATGCTTATATGTCAAAGCTATTATAAATATGGCATACCAAAAAAATACTCAAAAATAAATGTGTATTATTCCTTCAAATCCTGTTAAGTTTTAAAACGCGCAATATTTAATTAATTTTTCTTTTCATTGAATATATTTTATGTTTATATGTCGATTGTTTTTTCTCGCTTTACTTGCAATTTAAGCTTTAACGATACGAATTTTTTTTTAATATTTCGGTTATTGTATGAAATATTAATTTTTTATAATAATTTTTTATTTTTATTTTTATTGGAAATTTGTAATGAATAGGAATTATATTAAATTTAATTATTTTTATGTTGAATATACTATAATGATATTACACACACTTTACAATTTAAGTCTAACCATTTTGATTAAAGTCTTTGTAATTTAATATTAAAATAATTTTATGTCAATATTTTATCTAATTTTTAATTTAACTTTATGTACTCTTGATTTATAATTTTAAGTGCACTCATTTTATATTGACAAATTCCATATTTAACGCTAGTTATATCCCAATGATTATAAATTATAATACTAAAATTAATTTGATATATAAATAGTTAAATTGTCTATAAATTTTTCGCTGAGTGTACCCATATACATATACAGTGGGTACAAACACTATCTGCTGTCGACCTTTTCTAGCGCTGATGCTTATTTTAATTAGAGCTCGAGCTCGGCACAAAAGCTAAACTCAAATGTGTTGCCTTCCGTTGCGGAAATAGCTTGTACTTGAGCTTGTAATACACCTGTACCTGCCACCCAGCAACCCCTTACCCCTCCCCTCCCCTCCCCTCCCCTTCCTAAACCTTTCATTACCCCTTTTCTGCACACTAACCCCTTATTCTTTATATGTATGTAGTTGCAAGTTAGCGTAAGCATCTCTATATTTGTATCTGTATCTGTATATGTATCTGTTAGCTGTGCGGCATCTTCACAGTCTCTAGAAGTGTGTGTGTGTGTGTGTGTGTGCGTGTGTGTGTGTTGCCTGCTTATGGAAAATGCGAAACAAGAAAAAAGGCAAGAGATTACGAAACGTGTCACAAGTGCAGTCTGCACCTTTTTGAAGTTATGTTTAGAATACGGCGACAGTGCCTGCCACGTCTAATGAGTGGAAATTAGAATTCAAAATATGGCAAAAAAGTCACGTTTTGTGAAATTAATGATTTGGGGCGACCGCAACAAGGTGACAAGGCCTCATCCACATTCTCAGCATCATCTCAGCCACTTGTCTCTTGCAGACGTCACACAAATGTATCTCAAAGATACAATTCTTTCAAAACAAACATATTTAATTTGTATGCACACATATATATCTGAAAAGCATTTTTATTTAGGCTGCTCATCAAAAAATTAGCTTGTTACAATAAATTGAATCTAAATTAAAACTTAAATTTCTGCCAATATAAATTACACATTTTTTTAAACAAAGAAAAATTTTTACTGTGAGAAATATTTCGACAAGTGTTTAATTTAAGAAATTTTTTTCAAACTTTCATTAATATTACGTTAAAAAACGCCGTCAAATTTTCTAAACATTAAAATTTGGAATTCAATTTTTTTACTATCAAAAAAATAAAAATTGTTTTTTGTTGGAAAAAAAATTAAAACGAATTTAATAAAATCAGATTCCACAAAAAAATTCTTTTGTCTGAAAATATGTTCAGCATAGAAAAGCTTTTAAAAATGTATGCCATATAATTTTAGACTAAAAGCTTATTGGCTTAACATTTACAATTCTTCAAAAATAAATAATAAAACGCTGTAGAATCTTATTTAAAATGGTGTTTGTATACTAATTATAACAAAAAAGCCAAAAAAACATAGAAAATTTAAAATTTAAAGATATTTCAAGTTAAAAAAATAAAATTAAAAGAAGCTTTGAATTAAAATTTAACAATTAAAAAAATTAAAAGCATTTATAAATATGATTGAAGTTAAAAAAGCTGTTTAGTTCTTCTGAAAATTCTTCCTCACATTTATAGGAATGTTTAATTTTATCTTTATAATCAGCTATGAATAAGTAAATCGATCCAAAATGCAGCGAACCGTTTCTGAACCGGTTCATTTGGAGTCAACACGACACTTGATTGAGTTATTGCCTTAACCACAACAAAACCAATTCCCAATAACTAGTGTTGTCTGATTAAAATTATGCTATTTTTCCGTATACAGATACAGATAGAAATAGAGAGATACATATGTATCTGTGATGCTCGTGCTGAACATAATACACACGCACACACGCACACCTCACTGAATTAAGAATTATGGGTATGCAAATCAGCTTAAAGCGCACAATCACAATCAAAAACAACAACAACAACAAGAACAACTAACATAGCGGTAAAGTGTTTAGACACGCAATGTCAATAAAGTATCTTATCTGGGAAGGCACACATTCAGCGGGGCGATGACTACGGATACAGATACGGATACGGATACACATATGAGTCCAATTTGTATATGGCCAACACCGCGATGTATTTTGTTTCTATTCTATTCTTTTTTTCTATTCTTTTTTTTATTTGGGCTTTTTCAATAATGCGTGCCTTTGAATTCTGATTAAACATATGTATAATGTATCTGCGTATCTGTGTATCTGCATACAAATGTATCTGTCTGTTGGGAACTTCATAGAAGCGGCGCCAGAAACATGTCAAAGGGTTTGCTCTGTTTCACTGTTCCAGTGTGTGTGTATGAGTGTGTGTGTGTGTGTGTGTGTGTGTGTGTGTGTGTGTGTGTGTGTGCAAATGATCTTTGCATGTTTGGAAAACATTTTAGCACGCTGGGCGTGGCGAGTGCGTAACGTGCAGACAGACCATCAGATAGAAAGGCAAACAGGCAGACCCATAGACAGTCCAGACAGTCAATCCCATGGCACACACAGAGCGAAAAAAAATAAATATGTCGTGTATAATATATAAAAAAATATATATAAAAAAATTATAAATTTTTTTGTATTTTTTGGTATTTTTAGTATTTTTTTTTTTAATTTTTTTGCTCTTTTAAATATTTTTTGTCAATTTTATCAGCTTTAGAATTTTTGATATTTTTTTATTTCTCATTCAAATTTTATTATCAAAATAATAAAAAATTGAAACTTACTATGATTTATTTATTTTGCTCTTTTTTTAAATTTGATGTTTCATGCTTGTAGAGCTTAATAAAAAAAAATATTCATGACGACATTGACGGTGTATTATTATTTATAAATACAATTTTTAAATTTAAATTTCATTATTAATTTCTTAGCTATTGTTTTTTTGGTGTAAGATAAAAATTAATTGCTTAGATTAAATGTTTTTAACACATATTCAACTTTATTTCTTAACAATATTTAAATTACTAAGTTTGGGAATTTTGATCTAATTATAAGTAAAATTTCTGAAGTTTCAAAATATAAGTATTTTGGGGTATTTGTTTCAAAAGTAATAAGTGAACTCAAAACACATTTGAAATAAGCCTTTATTGTTTTGTATCTACTGATCCAAGATCTTTAAAAGTCTTAATTTTGTGTATGCTAGCGACCTAAATTTGAATTTAAGATCTGACGATCTGGATCTGTAAGTATTTCCTGTGAAAAATCGCTACAATCCGTGCTTTGAACTTAATTAATGAAGATTTGATATCATTTTTAGTAAATCGAGCTTTACTTGATTCAAGATTAATTTCATTTGTTTGAAGAATAAATGTACATGGTTCAAGAAAATTTATGCTCATTTTCAATAATTTGTACATAATTCAAGTATGAATTTTGGAATGGAAATACTTAAATCCATGCTACTACTTAATTTAAGCTTAATTTAAGCTTAATTTCTCTCTGTGCAAACATAAAGACGGGCAGACATAAAGACAGACAGACAGTGAGTCCAAATTGCAAATTGAAATGTTAACATTTAAGCACGTATTAAGCACGTGGCTATCATATTGGTAAGCATGCATGTATCTCTGAGATACATTCATCGATTTATAGACATTTGCCACAGTCACCCACAAAAAACATGGCCATGCATTGTTTATCATTCGATTTTCTAATAAACGAACCTTAATGGGCCAACTCACGGCATTTATAATTCGGGTATGAGTATAAACGACATTCTCTCATTCATATGCAAATCTTTATGGCCAAATAATCGAGCATATCTCAGAGACCATTGTACATTTAATAAATTTGTTCAAAATTCTTCAGCAGCTTTTATTAGGAAGTTGTCATTAAGTCATCAGACGATGACAATAATGTTGATGATGATGATGATGATGAAGAAGATGATGATCTTCTTCTTGATGATGCTGTTCCGTCTAATTTGGCAGTCAGCTGCTATTAATTGTTGTGTTTGACAAGCAATTCGTTAAAAAACATGAACCGTATGCAAATTGTCCACACTTCAGATTCAGATACGAAATTCAATTCCAATTCCAATCCGAAAGCGAATCTAAATCCAGTCTGACTATTGGGGCACTCCTTCAGATATTGACCATAATAAATGTGCGTGCTGAATGAAACACATGTAACGCATGTTGAAACTAGCTTTTAACTGCTGTTAACCAACAGCAGTCTCAATTTTGCATAGTTACACAGAAACATACATAGATACAAATGTATCTTCAGATAGAGTAGTGTAAGAAATGCTAATGAATCTCATTAGCAACATTAAATTATAACTATCGCATATCAAATACTCTGAAAGGTTATTACTATATTTTATAGCTATCCGATTTCATGTTATATTGTATCTGTAGCATTTAAATTGGCTGATTACAAAATATTCATAAAATAATCCATTAATCAATTAAATGTTTATATTTCTTTAACAGCTATAATAAAAGCATTCATCCAGTTTTAATGATATTTGTTCAGAATACAATAAAGTATTAATTTTGTGGAGAAAGAATATCTTGGATATAAAACGCAATGTTATATATAATAAAATTAAAATCTGCGAAGTTACCTGCGGGTAATTATTTCATTATGAATCTTTTATATATATAAAACTCTTTGTCCTGACTGATTGACTGACTGATCATCGTGAAGCCCAAAATATAAGACCTAGGATTCTAAAATTTTCACAAAACATAGCTTAGACTAATTTATCGAGAAATAAGTAGGAGTTTTGCGAAATTCGAACTGGAAAGGGTGTTGAATTGGGGGTCACTAGCTAAAATATAACACCTAACTCTTTCATGGTATAGTCACATATTCATATCGTCAGATATAATGTTAAATTAATGTATTTTTGGACAAAAAAAATGTTTATAATACTGTGGCTCATTTATATAAATAAAATATATGTATTTAATATTTTTTTTTGATAAATTTTTGGTTTGATTTTTATACCTTTAAAACAAAAATTTTTTCCCACAATAGATTACAAATTGAGTCACATATTTATAATACCCTCTGCAAGGGCATAACAATGAGTTTCTAGGAAAGTGCTGTTTTACGCTCTGTTGTTCTTCTTATTCTTCTGGGCACGCGATCAGAACGTTTCAAGTTTCCCTCACAGCAGATGCAGATACATTTGGAGTTGGAGTTGCAGTTGCAGATACAGATACATTTACAGCTACAGCTACAGCGAGATCATTTTGTTTACATACTTATGCCATTGACTTTGCTATTTTTACATTGCAGCCCGTAACTTCTTTCAATTCTAAACATTTTGTATTTTTTCTAGCTAATTTGCTTGGCGTTCCTCTTGTGCTTCATCCACTTTTTTTTTATTGAAAGAAGTCGAAGAATATTTATTGATGATGCTATGACCACAGCTATTTTATGTGATGCCTCCCACCAAAAATAGACCACAAATCCCCGAGTGCTGCGTCCAAAATTAAAAGCCAACAACGAGCTGCATTTAGGGAATCGCACAGTGGGATAAATCGCTGAATAAGCTTATATAAATTAATACTTATCTTAGAAATTAGCAAAAATTTTAATTATGCAATAAATAATATAAGGTAACTTAATAAAAATATAAGGTAACTTAAGTTTTTTAATTTATGTTGATATTCAAATAAATTTTAAGTATTTTATAATAAGTCAAATATATTTTTAATGCTTACTTTTGAATATCCTACTTTAAAAATCACATAAAATCATATTATATATTATGTTCAGGAGCTTTTATTTTGGAAAATCATTAACATCCAAGAAATTATTTTTTTTAAATAGCTTTAACTTAAACTTTAACCAAACAATTTTTTTTAAAGTAATTTTTTTGCAAATAAAAATAAATTTTCTTTGTATTGCCCGTATCGAAAATTGTCAAAACAAAACTTGTTGTTATAAAATTTTCAAAGTTTATTGCTTTTGAAAATTCACATCTTTAAAAATATCGATATTAAAATATTATAATATTCTAAATAATTATTGAAAAGCTGCTAGAAGTATTGAAAATCAAGTAGATTAGAAAAATTATCATGTTCTACTTATATTCGAAAATTTTCAATAAATATAAGCTTATCTAGATGGTTTTTCCCACTGTGAATTGAACCAAGAATCACTTGAGAATTCTCACACCTCATTCCTCTCCCAAGGAGAAAAAGTTCTATAGCTCGTGCTTTTGATCTGTTTAGCATTCCGTGGCACATCAGAAAGTCGTAACTATTGACAACAATTGCACCGCGGGGAATGAGGAACTAAAAAGAAGAAGAATAAGAAGAAAAGGAAGAATTATCTGAAAGACTCGTGTATTTGTTTGCATTAATTTGTATATGTTACGATAACGATTTAATGCACACGATGTTCGATTGTAGACCAGGTGATTGCACTCCAACATTATATGGGTGGCCACAGTGCCTACCATTTCTCTACTTCCCCAACTTCAGGCAGTTCATAGAGAAAGAGGCGCGTAAACTCATTCTTTAGTACTTCCCTTCGAAATATCGAAATCTTGTGAATATGGCACATCAATCACTTTATAAGGCACAACAAAGCCACACATGAGGAATACCATCTGTTCTCTGGCATTTAACTGAATTATTTTCTTGGCCAAAACGAAAACGAAAACAAAAACAACAACAAGGAAAAAAATGTAAAATGCAATATGAATATGAATATCAACTTCAAAAGTTGAAGTATCTATTCGTATTTACTCATCGAGCTCACTTTATTGATTGATGCCACAATCATAGGATCTATAGATATGGAAATTTATAGCTGGAAAGTCATTTATTAATTCCACATTTATTTATGTTCGTTTATAGAAACATGCATCTAGATATTCATTGATTGATGCCACTCAGAAAACTCTCAACTTTAGAAATTTCGAAAAAAAATGTAATATGAAAATTCGAAGAAAAAATTTGATAACTGAAATACAAAAATTCATCAAATATAGTTTTATATTATCGCAATACATTCACATGTTAAGTTAAAGTTTTCTAAAACTTATTAGTAATTTATTCATAGTTTTTCAACCTCAATAATTGTCAGACATTTGAACTTAACATAAAATACATAAATCATTTCTAATAGAGACTCTTTGCAGTTTAACAGCGCATTAACAGTCTGTTATGCTACTTACGATATTCAAACTCTGTTATAAATTCGAATATCGCCAAGTTTCGTGTCGATTTTCTCTTTGTCTCTGTTATGTTCGTGTTTGTTTCTCGCTCTTTTTTCAAGTTCGAAAAATCAAAACAGTTCTTGGAGCATTTTAACATAAGAGAAGAGTTTGGAATATGTTACTATTACTATAAGCTGGAGTTATGAAAAAAATAAAGCAATCAGTATTTATAATATCTTTAGTATACAAATAAATAATATTAGCGATTATAAAAAATTAAGTATAATTTTTAGTTAAAACAAAAATGTAAAAAAATTATAAAAATTAGAAGTAATTTACAATGTAGTCACAAAATGCATATTAATTTAAAAAATTCACAATGAACTTGCAAGTGTATCTATTAGGTTTATTTTTTAAGCATTTAAGTACTCAAAATTTAAGCATATTATTAAAAATTTATTGGCTAATAAGTATTTTGAGTCAAGTGAAAATGTATCTCCGATACGAACAGCAAGTAACAAGTGAATCTGTAAGACTTAGGATTATATTTAAAAGAGTTCCAATTGAATGCAATTTAAACAGTATTAGTATTAACATATCAGTGAATTAGTTTATTTTATCTATATAAAAAAAAATAAAAATAAATGATATGAAATTTTAAATTTA
The DNA here is from genome assembly GCF_004354385.1 of Drosophila innubila. Taxonomy (NCBI): domain Eukaryota; kingdom Metazoa; phylum Arthropoda; class Insecta; order Diptera; family Drosophilidae; genus Drosophila; species Drosophila innubila. The sequence continues at coordinate 30,312,403 of NW_022995380.1, forward strand.
ACCAAAGCGTTGAAAACTTCACAAATGTATCTAAAATATTTATTTTAACTAACAACAGCATCTTTTGCTTTGAGTACTTTGATATTGTAATGTATCTTTTCAAGTAGCTGTCAAGTGCAAATGTATCTCAGAAGTAAACTGAAGTAACAAGTGTATTTGTGAGTTGTAAAATTAAACTCACACGCAACTTCAGCAAATGTGTGCTCAAAATGTATCTAGAATATTTTCTTAAGTAAATATTTTCTTAATTTGATATTGAAATGTATCTCAGATGCAAATTGAAATAACAAGTGTATTTTTTAAATGTAAAATTATATATTTACAAGCAATTTCAGCAGTTGTGTGTTCAAATATTTATTTTAGTAAAAAAATTTATCTTTTACTATAAAGTCTTTGATTTTGTAATGTATCTTTTGCCCGCCAAAATGCAGCTGCAAATTTAACACACATTTCACTCTTTGGCTGCCTGTCAGTATTTCGTACTCACGCGCTCTCTTTCTCTCTCTCTCTGTTTCGGTTGAAGAGAGCATAGAAGTTCGAATTTCGAAAAATCAAAGCGTTGTCGGGGACGGAGAAGAAATCGCGACTGCCGCAGCAGACGAAGATACGAAACGATTGGAACGACGAGTGCGATGTTGAAGTTGAGTCGTGTATCCAGTAGATACGCGAAGCTATAACGGTACACATGTTGCTAACGGACACTGTGAATGCCGTGAATTGTCAAATAGTGAGAATATATTCAAAAACGCTGAAATGTAGCCCAATGCGTACGCTTTAGTTTATCCGTTTAAAGCATCGCACACACACACACACACATCAATACACACACACACACCCGCACACACACATACAAACGCGCTTTTATATGTGTGTGTAAATTTGTGAAGATATTTGTGACTTCTGCCATTTCTGGTCACTTTGAAGTGCTTAACAAAATAAAACCCGTGAAAATGTAATAATAAATTTTCATGATTTATGCATTACAAAATGCATACAAATATTAATAAAATATTAATAAGATTAATATATGCTTGAAGAGCTTGAATTGAGTGTTTAAAGTGCCAACTATGCTCATACAGTGCCAGCGAGAATAAATTTAACAAGGATTACCTCAACCAAAAAAATAAATCAAATGAAAAGCGCTAAATTTAAATATATTAATGAAAGAACAACAACAACAACAAGCAATGCCGTGTTTTGTTTTTGTGACTTTGAAAATCGCTACAGTTCAGTTGAGTGCGAGTTGAAGCCGGCTTTTAGCCAGCTCTGGTCTTGGCCAGGCTAAAAAGGCTGCTTTGCTGCTGCCGTGTCGCGACTTCGTCGATAATTGGAATTTACGACTGTGGCATAAAAAGCGGAGCTATACAGACACAAGGATAAGCCCAAAGCACGGCCCGTGGAACGTGTGGCTTCAGCTCCAGCTCCAGCTCCAGCTCCTGTCACCCTACTAGCCCCCACCCCTTTCCCCCTTACCGGCTACCTCCTTTTTCCTGCCTCTTTTCCCTGACTCCCTGCACCTTTTTTCTGCCTCTTTGCTGACTCTTTGCTTGTTTGGCGTCGGTTGACGGTAACGGTTACGGCAACAGTGACTGTTTGGCTTTCCCCCCTCCAATATACCGCCTCCCCCTCACCCCTGCTCTTTACCCCTCTTCTTTTCGACAGTTTTGCCGTGTACGGAGCTTTATACCCTTGCAGAGGGTTTTATAATTTTGACCCGCAGTGTGTTACGCATTAAAATAGGCGTGGCAGACTCCATAAATATATATATATGTATATTTGCTGGATTAGGATGAGAAACTGAATCCGTCTGTCTGTCCCACTGTACTTTTGTTTCTTTGCCGTCTGGTCTCTTATTTTTAAAGCTATCTTAATATCTGCGCCTTATTACTGCAGTTAGTACATATGCTAAAATTAACTAAAAAAAATCACTATATCATATATCATATATAGAAATAAATGTTCGAAAATCAACCCTTAGTATGAACAACTTTATTGTCTTTTAAGATACCGCAATTAATTTCATAAATTATGTTTCTTATATTAACTTGTGCATACTGACCAAATTTTGCTGAAATCGTACTACTTTATCATATAGTTCCATAAGAACGAAAAAATGAATATTAGGTTTTAATATGAAAAAATCTGTTGTTTCTAAAAATATTTTAACCAATCTCACAGATTGTTTACTTCAAATAATTTTATACATTTTGACAAATTTGCTATCAAATCGGACTACTATATCATATATCTGCCATAGAAACGATTTAATAAAAGTTAACTTTAAGGCTGAAAATCTTTATTGTTTCTTGAGAAATCTTAACCAAACACACATATTATGGATTTAGTCTTATATTATATATCTTGACCAAATTTGGTAATTAATTAAATCGGTATACTATATCATATAGCTGTCATAGAAACGATCAATAGAAAATTAACTTTTAGTATGAAACACTTGATTATTTCTACAGATATCTAAACCAAACTCACAAATAAGGCATTTGAAAGTATCTTAAAAGTCCTGATCGAATTTGGTTAAATACGGTTCACTATATTATATATATTATTATATACAAAACAGTCAAAAATTAAGTTTTATTGTGAAAAACTTTGTTGTTTCTTGAGATATCTTAACCAATCTTACAGATTGTGTATTTGGTATAGTCCTAGATTTGCAGAACTATTATATCATGAAGCTGCCGTAGGAACAATCAGTTGGAATAAACCACTCTGCAAGTGCATCAAATCTGCGACATATCGAATAGAACCTATTTTTCTTGATATTTTTTTTTCTTCACATTGTCGTTGTTGTTGTCGTTGTTATTGTGGTGGTTGTTGTTGTTGTTGTTGGTTCAATTGGCCTGTCAGAGACAGGCGCTGATTTGTTATGGTAATAGTTGTCAAAACGGCAGAGAGATTCGAGAGATTCGAGAGATCTTTAATGTCACTTGATTACACTTGGCAGTAAATAGTAACAAGAAGCGAACAAACGAGTCTAGTGAATGGTGCAAAATGAATAAGAATGTGAATATGAGTATGAGTTGGAGCCAAAAGTGCAAAGCATAAATCTTGGCCAATTAAGTGAAGAAGTGTCTCATTAAGGCAGCTCATATATTTCAAAAAAAATCCATTGATATATAGTATATATATAAATTATATATAAAAGTGTCTTCCTTTTGAATACCGAATACAGATTCAAAATCAACTCAGACAGCGTGTCGCGTATTTGATTTGAAACTTAAACTAAAGCTAACCAACTGTTGGCAGTAAAAAGTCTCAAGTCAAACAAAACATAACAAAACAGTTCATCCATTAAAGCCAAGCTAATAACAATAAAAAAAACTGTAGCAACAACAACATGGAATATTGAATGAATTCAACGTATGCACATATATTAACTTGGAGAACTTTTGCGGTGAGTTATCAGACCCAAAACTTATGCTACTCTTGAAAATTTATGCTCATATCTGCATAATCGCAAATTAAGCTACATAATTAATAAGCCAAGAAAACCTCGGATGCTGTCAGCTGTTGATTTAGCACCTTGATGGCCATATCAAGTGGATTGTGGATTGTGGATTGGCCAGCACATAAAACCTTTTTATACACTTTGCCAGGGTATTTCAACTTAGTCAGTCAATCTGTCTCAGCAGCTGATTTATGAAACTTATGTTTTATTTTGGAAATGAACAACTTCTTTGTCTTTAAAAATAACTCAATGAAACTTAAGAAATCTTAGTAATAACCAAAATAACATAGTCTGAAAAAGTTTTTTCAAAATCAGACAACATTATGGTAAAGCTGTCATAGTTTCCTTGTTTTAAGGGATATCTTACTGTAACTTAAGAAATTTGACAAATTATCTAAGTTATTTATTCTAATTCTAATAAATTCTAAGTAGCTAAACTCTATATGAAATTTTAATATTTTTACATCCATTCTGTTAAAACTTACTAAATCCCGGAAATATTATACTTTACGAATCTTCAATAGATTTGTTAATATCATAGGATTTGTACAAAATATATTAATTTTCTACACAGACAGTTAGTTCATTATTTTTATTTGTCCAATTTTAAAATAATATTATTTAAAAAATAAAGAAAATTCGATCATATATACATATATTTTTTTTTTTTTTTTATACGCGGGGATTTTTATTTTCACTCAGATTTAATGCAATAGATTTGGAAATAAGAAATAGGAAAACTGTGAATGTTTTGTAGCTTTCTAAAACGCTTAAAAAAGGATTTTAAGCAGTTTTTATGTACGGGGATTTTTATTTCATTCAAATGTTATGCAATAGATTTGGAAATAAAAAATATAAAAACTTTGAATTTTTTGTTACTTTCTAAAAAGCTAAAAATAAGATTTTAAGCAGTATGAAAAGAGGAAACTCAGTTAAAGACTAGACAAAGTTTTTTGCGGAAAGAATAGTGAAAATAAGTTTGCTTAATAAAATTGACTTTAAACTAAACTTAATAAGTGACTAAAATAAATGTTTGTTATCGGCGTCATAATAAAGTGTATTAAGTTGTTAGCACTGCTGAGATAATTATTATATTCTGTTGTATATATATGTATTATATACAGAGGCAGATACATGCGTAAATACTTGTATCTATATACATTTTGGGTTTGTATCTGTACGTGCCACTGCGTACCGAAAAGTATCGATGTCTGTAATCTTAATTAGCAACACGACAGAGAAACCGAAGCTGAGGGGGAGAAGGGGGGAATTGGGCACAGGGAATAGTTGACTGGTCACTGAGCGGACAAAGGGGGAACTGAGGCCAAGGGGGGGGCATTTGGTGACTGGCCAGCACTCAACCTAAACATCTTTTAAGCATTTTTAAGCGTTGTATATAATTTTCTCAAATATAAAAAAACAGAAAAACGACAAAAAAACGACAAAAAAAATTACTGAAACCGGTTTGTAGCATTTTGAAGTGAGGCTGGGGTGTTTGGTTGCAAATGGCCAACAAATAAACAACAACGATTTGAACAAAGCGACGTCAAAGCGACCGACACGCCTGCTTATAACCTGGCCAACTGAAGGAGCTAAAAAGCCTCTCATATGTTATGAGTATAGAGTGGATTGCATATTAAATATGCCTATGCATATGATGTTCCTCAAACCAGGACAGACTGTAGTTGGCGCCGTTGTTGTTGCTGTTGTTGTTGTTGTTGTCACCTCTGGTTATGGATATTTTAAATGCAAATATGAGTATCTTTTTTGATCTGCTTTCAAGCTGAGACAAATTCTCACCTTGATGTAACAGAATCCAAGTGAAAAACACCTCAAGGCAATAAATATACATTTTGGCTGATTTCTTTGCGGTGTGAGGAGTAAAGTGTTTTTAATTGCTTCGATTAGAAACCGTTTAACACTATAAAAGATGCCAATTTGAAGCAACAATTTATTTAATCACATGAATTAACATAATTTCTCTAGGGAAATATTTAAACTAATTAAAAACATGAAAGAAAAGGCAATTCTTTTCAGTTCATTAAGCTATTAAAGTTGTTTATAATAAATAATTAATTTATAATTACATTACTAGCGGAATTTTTGAAAAATTTGAAAATATTTAACGCTATAAAAGCAGCCAATTTAATCGAGTGAATTATTAACATTTTATTTTTCTCTATTGATCAATTTAAAATTTGAAATATTTTCTGTTTTCCTTTAGAATTCAATCTAATTAGAATTTTTTTCAGTTTATTAAACTATTTAAATTGTTTTTATTAAACAAAAATAAATAACTAATCAATTCCACATTCATCTAATATTTTGAGTGTGATTAGAAAACATTTAAGACTATAAAAGATGAAAATTTAAAGCAACAATTTAGTTAATTACTTGAATTAATTCTTTTATCTCTATGGAAATATTCAAAATTAACACAAATTCTCTGATCCCTTTGGAATCATTCCAACTAATTAAAAACATAAAAGAAATAAATAAAAGGAATGGTTATCAGGCCATTATGCTATTAAAATTGTTTATAAATGCGAAACAAATAATTAATAAATCAACGCTGCTATTGTTTCATTATTATTAGTATTTTCCACTCTTTGTGGCGACTGTAAAAATAAGAAATAAAAAAAAAAACAGATAAAACCTAATGAATTTTGAATGAGCAAGAATTCAAGTTCAGTCATCTATGATTTGTATTCGAAATACGAGTATAAACCTAACCGGTTCACTTTGCCATTTAATAATAATAAAAAATAAATTGAATATGAAATGCTGAATAACTGGCCAAATACCCTTTGTCATTAGACAGACAGACAGACGGACAGACAGACAGACAGACAGACAGACAGACAGACAGACAGACAGATAGATAGCTACATAGTTAGTTAGTTATTAAGATGGATGGATGGATTGTGTGCTTAGTCTTGAGAACTGGAAATCGTAGGTCACATTTAAATAGTCAAATTGTGAATGTATCCGAATATCGTAGTAATTAATTAAGTTTTAATATTAAATGTCCATAAAGGGGCATTATGACCATAACTTTTGATTGCCAGTAGATGGATGGATGGATGCTTGATTGGCTTAAAAATCTTGGAAATTTTTGTGGTAACCCATAATTCAAGTATATAATATGTTATCAGCTTGTATCTAAATTGTAGTTCTTTTGACCATATGTTCATGTGTTCAGACACCAATTTATGGTCAAGATGCGAAAAGGGGAAACTACAAAAAAAAGAAGGTGTGTTCTGTTCACTTTCATAATCCAATAACAAAGTTATTTTCGGGCTGAGCTGCTGTCAGTTTTGGCAGTGCGAAATGACTTCACATTTTTAAAGATATTTTGTTGACAGTTGAGATTGATCTGAGATGTGAGAAACGGGTAAATGGGTATGAGAAATTGAATGATTGAACGCAATAACGTCATGTATTCCATGCTTACTATGAACTCATACATCACAAAGCCTTAATACATTGTATTCCCATATTTAATCATTTTGCCCACTGTACATCCGCTCGATTGCCACGAATATTGAAAAAAAAGAAACGCCAGCAGCAATAAATCACTTAATTCGAGCTACGAGTATTTCATAAAACATATAATTTATTAAGATCCACAAAAGCCTCAACTAAATTGTAATCGCAATTTCCAAAAAGGTTTTCTCTTTAGACCTAGTTTTTAGCTATTGAAAGCAGAAGTTATTTTTCCAAAGTGATTACCAATTTTTAGCTAACTCTTTATTATTTGAATTTAATTATTTGTTTCATATTATTTGAGTCTTTACTTTGTTTTTAATGTCTACTGTCAAAAATAAAATTTAATTAATTTGCCTAAATCAAAACTTAGCTAACCCCAAATAATTTAAATACAATATTGTATGTTGATAAACTGTTATTTTTGTTAAAAAATATGTATTTCAATGTTTATGAACATGTCAATTATATTTAAAAGAATTTCCTTTAAGCCAGTATAAAATAGTAATTAAAATTCCAATTTACAATAGTTTTCATGACACCTGTAATAATTGCTTAATATTTGTAGAATTTTATGAGTTTCTTTAATTTTTGGATATTGATTGCAATTTATTTTGTTCTCGATTTTTGCTGTGGAAAACAAATAAATATATAGAATGCAAATTGTCAGTTGCATTTCTGTGATTTTGATTTATTATGACAAGTTTTAAATTATACCAAAATTATTATTATACTCTTCCACAAGGATACTCTAACAATTTAATAGAACGTAACGCATTAAGTATGGGATGCTCTTATTAATAAAAATTGAGAATTTTTTATTTATAAATTTATTATAATTAGATACAATATAAAATATTATGCCTTCGATGTCAGAAATTTATTTAATCAATTTCGGAACTATCATGAGCAAATTTCTAATTTTCAGAGTAAAAGACGGCTCTTTTTTTCTCGAGTGTAATGCTAGGATATTATTTATTATGTCTATAGACATTTAGATATTTAAAACTGAATCGATGCTCTTGAATAAAGCTAAATTGAGCTATTGTCTTGTTTAAATCTTTCGCTATATAAATAATCAATAGCACTATATATAGTATATTTTCGAACTAAAATAATTTTTGAAAAAGCATTTAATATTCGGCTAGCCGAAGCTATTTATGTTTATATTGTAATTTAAAAACATGTCATTTTCATGAATTGATTGCACTTGCACTTTGCTATGTCTACAGTCGGAAAACTCATTGGGAAACTCATCGGGAAACTCCACGTCCAACTCATGCCCAAGGGAAAGATGGCCAACAAGTTGTCAGAAGCATCTGGCCAAATGGAAGCAACTGCAATAAAGAGTTAATACGTATGAGAATATGAGAAAAGTCAACTTCCATTAACAAGCACAAAAAAGTAACAAATTTAACAAGCAACCAGAGAGAGAGAGAGAGAGAGAGAGGCAGAGCAAGTGCGAGTGAAAGAGAGCGATGTATACCGAGTTCAGCTTAAAGCAGCTCAAGGAGAGGGAGACGGAGGAGACGGCAGAGAAGGAGCATCAAATAATTCAACATTATCAGTTAAATTATCACAGAAAAGTCAAGAGAACACAATTCTCCTGGTGCCTGGGAATCTGTTTGCTTCTGGCCAATTGGAGGCAATCGGATAGTTCCTATTTGGAACCAGATGAGCTGATCCATGAACTGGATCGTCCAGTGCCATTGACATCGGTTCAAGGTGTGCTCGGCCGTCAGGCGATGTTGCCATGTGACATAACGCCAATGGAGCGGGATGATGCCGTCTATATGGTGCTCTGGTTTCGAGAGGGAGACGGCGAACCCATCTACAAGTGAGTTGGCAACGTTAATGTTCATGTTAATGACTTGGGCTCATAATAATAAAACTTAAAATTAAATTAGTCAAATTGATTTATTGAGCTTATTTTTATAAACATGAGAACCCAGATTACAAATAGAAATTTTTTTTAACTATCTAAGAAATTTTTTTTTTTTTAAGCTTGTACTTTTGTTAGTATTCTAGCATTTTGAATTTTTTTATTATTTTTATTTCATCTTATTGTGATACATATAAAAGCCCAGAATACAAAAAAAAAACTTTAAAAATTGGCATACAAAAATTGTCTAAAATAAGCGCATTTCTTTAGAGGGGAACTTGTATTTTTCATAATTTTTGTTTATTTTATTAATTTATTTGTTGACGAAGACAAAGAAAAACCTGAGCACTTGAGCAAACTTGAGCATTATAAAATTTTTGGGCTAGATTTAAAAAATTTAATTTAATTATTTTTTGTTTTCTTTTTAAGCTTGTATTTTTCATATATACTTGAGAATTTTCAAATTTTGTACCATCTTTATTTTATTTTATTTTAATACTTATCAGGCCCCAAAATATAAAAAAAATTAAAATTGTTAAAAAATAAATTGTCTAATCCTAAACTTATCTTATCTTATCTTATCTAAACTTATCACACCCCAAAATATAAAAAAAAATTAAAATAGTTAAAACAAAAATTGTCTAAATCGACTTCTTTTTATTTTTGTTGACTATCTTTAATCTTATTTTATCAAATAAGTTCTGAAATAGCAATATTATATTTTTGCCATATGGGCTCTCATAAGTATAATTAAAATTTTGTTTTGGGAAGACTTTTTGTTTTAAGCGATTAAAATTTTTAATTTGTTTTAGTAATTAACTTTAAAGCATACTTCAAAGATAATTTATTTTATTATTTTAATATCATTTTTAATATTATTATGCATACAAAAATAATATAAATCATGTCTTCTTTTTCCAGCTTTGATGTGAGGGGTCGTCAGTTTGGACAGGCTCGTTTATGGTCCTCGCCATTGGCCTTTGGACCCAGAGCGCATTTCAGCAGCACATCGCATCCTGCGCAGCTGAAAATCGACACGGTTCGAATTGAGGATGAGGGCGTTTATCGATGTCGTGTCGATTTTCGTAATTCACCTACGCGAAATCTGAAAATAAATCTAACCGTTATTGTGCCCCCGGATAGACCCATTATCTATGAGCCCAACAGGCATGACAAGACCAGCAATGTCGAGTCCTTCAACGAGGGCAACGATATCGTCCTTGCCTGCGAGGTTTCCGGTGGTAAGAGAGCCTGTTTTTTATATTTTTCATTAGAGATTTTCTTTATTAAAATTTTGTAAATAAAAATATAAAACTTAAGAATTTATTTGAAATTTCCTAAACACTTTTTAAACTCAAAATAAAATTGACTACTGAGATTCGTCACAATAACTGGAAAGGCAAAAAAAATTTGCTATTTTTGGGAAAAATATAAAACTCAAAAAATAATTATTTCATTGTTGTTATAATCATTATTTTACGAGCTTTAATTTTAAACTCAGATTATAAGATTAAAAATAATATTTGCTTATAAAGTATAACTAACAAATATAGTATTATTTTTCTTTGTAAATCAATAAGAATTATGATAAAAATGCTTAGATTAAAAGTTTGCTAAATATATGATGATTTTTTCCATAAAAAAAAACAATAAAAATCATTATTTACAGTGCCTAGTTTTATTCCCATTGGCCTAAACTTAACAAATATTGACATTATGTTGTTGTCTGTCTAATTACCACAGGTCGACCCCGTCCAAATGTCACCTGGTACTTGGACAACACCGTCATTGATGAGACCTTTGATCAGCGTGCCGATGGCAAAACCGTTAATCATTTATCCTATCCCAATATTGGTAGACAACATCTCAATGCCCGTTTGGTTTGTGTGGCCAGCAATACGAATTTAACGCCGCCCAACAACAAGGTCGTCATACTGGATGTCAACTGTAGGTGGCAAGTGAAGCAGCTAAAGCGCTTGGTATTATATTTTGTATGTAATTGCTTTTAGTGAAACCTGTTGCCGTGCACATCCTGACCAAGGATCGCTTTGTATCCGCGGATCGCACCTATGACATCGAGTGTAAAAGTTCGGGCTCGAAACCGCCGGCTTTAATCTCCTGGTGGAAGGCCAACAAGCAGCTGAAAAAATTCACCAAGAATGTAAGTTACTTAACACTAACTCAATATTTAAGGTTGAGAGAAGTTTTCCAAGTTAAAATAGTAATTTTTAATGTATCATATTCAAAGAAACTGACTTAGTCCTATCCAAATATCTGCCAGTGAATACTTTTATAAGAATAACAAAATCAATATCAAAACAAATCTAGAAATAAACTATTAAGAAATCAAGATATGCATGAAAAATAAAGGCAGCTAAAACTAACAAGTTTAAATACAAATTACCCAATTAGATTTTAAATAACTTTCTCCTACATATTATTTAACAGACTATTTTCACGACTACTCACATTTGCCACATTTGCTCACATTCGAATGTGGCTCATATTTGGCTTTCCACGACCAAATGTGAAACTGTTAAGACATCCAAAGCAAATCAGCTGTTCGGTTTCTGTGCACAAATTATAAAAAGCTGACAATAATAATAATAATAATATTTATTTTGATATTATAATTGGCGCAAATTTAATGCCTACCATTTTTATTATTGAAGAAAACAGCTGGTTGAGGTGATAATTGTTTTTTTCACGAGCTTATCGATAAACATCTCGTGTTCGAAAAAAAAAATTTTGAATTTCGCCGGGGCGAATGGCAAAAAATCTTCACATTCATAATGAATGAACCAAAATGATCATTCGGATTTTGTACTGAAATGAAGTCCACATTCGGGCCAAAGGATGAAAATGGCGTCGAATGAGCCAAATGTGCTGTCGTGGAAATAGGCTATAAGCCTATTCTGTCTACTTAAACACTTTAAATATTAAAGTATCTACATCACTGCAATAAAGCAGCTAAAGAAAATGTTTTTATTAATTAAACACCTTTCGATTGTTGTTCTAATTGAAAATAATTTCATTTAATTAAAGACTCCACCTTGAAATCGTAAAACTTTCTAATGATATTAAAATTTGTAAATCAAACAACATTTTTCCCCTTAGATTCCCTTTAGTCAGCACCAAACCTTTTCTATTCCAATGAAGACACTAAGGGTTAAAGTTTTCAAGCCCTTCAACTTCTCAACCCTTCAGTTAATTAAGGAAACAAATCTACTCAATACTCAATAGTCAATATTCACTACTCAATTTGTGTTGTTTATTTTGTGAATAAGCTCATTACTTATTGATCAGCTCTCGCACATAGATTAAGTATACCGAGTAGTACATATGTATGGGAAAGAAGAAGAAGAAAGAAAGGATGTGCGGTGCCTTATAATTGCTGCTATTTTCACTTTCACTTTACCCTTCAGCTGCTTTCTTCCATCGTTTCCAATTCCTTTTGCGTTCTTCATTATTCATTTCCTAATGGACTCTGTTTGCGCTTCTCTCCACTTTTTTTTTGTTGTTTTCTTTTTTTTTTGTAGTTTAATGAGCCAGACAATCAATCCCTAAGTATACTGACGTTTACACCCAGTCGGGAGGACGATGGCAAATATTTAACATGTCGAGCTGAAAATCAATTCATCGATGGCAGCTCCATCGAGGACAAATGGCGTCTCATTGTGCACTGTAAGTAACCGACTCTAAAGAGAATTCTAATTACCACCAAATTTATCTATCTCTACCTGCTCTTTCTCTACATAAACTAATGAAATCTGTTTGCAGACCAACCAACAACGGTGTTAAAGATGGGCTCCTCCTTGAATCCGGATGACATTAAGGAAGGCGACGATGCCTATTTTGAATGCATTGTGCAATCAAATCCGAAACCCTACAAGATGTCCTGGTTCCACAATGTAAGCAATAATTATTGGATTAAAACCTCAATTTCAATTACACATAGCGAAAGAAACGAGTATATGGTATTTTAAACTTGATTATTCACCAAAATTTGAATTGGGCATTTATATAGCAAAAAATTGTATAAGAATTTAAGTTTTTGATATTAGATTTTACAAAATTAATTTTTTTTTTTTTAATATAAAATGTATAATCTGAGTCACAAACTTATATAAAGAATTTTCATAGTCACTTTAGAGTTTTACTTAATTTCACATTATTGAATCTTACATTAAAATTTTAATATTTGCTTGGTAAATTTTTCAAATACCGAAAATACTTAATTTCAGTTCATTAGTACTAAGTTTTCTCTCTGTGTAGTTATTGGTTTAAATCCTGAGTTTCATTTACCTTAAACTTAACCTTAATTACAACCATAACATTAGGGCAAGGAGCTGCAGCATAATATCTCCGTGGGCATCATATTGTCGGATCAATCGCTGGTCCTACAGAGCGTTTCGAGGGCCTCGGCGGGGGACTACACCTGCCTGGCTGTCAATTCGGAGGGCAAAGGCCTCAGTAATCCGGTCACATTGCGCATACGCTGTAAGTACTACCACATAGGGTTTCTGTCAAGTCAATCTGACTATCAAAGACCCTGTACAAATGAGTATTTTATTTTCGATGAAATTTTTAAAAGATTAAGCTCCTAGTTTTGAGAAAAAATCTAAATTTTAAGAACTGTCGTTTACAAAAAAGTTTTGAGAGCCAAAAAAAATCTGGAAAATATAAGACGATCTTCTTATCAAGTTTTTTACTTTGTAGCTCCGCTGTTTTCTTCTTCTTCCTTTGGTTCGTCGCTGCTTAAAATTGTTTCTTGAATATCTACCGAGCTTATTAACCAAAAGTAATGAAATTTTAGGGGCTCATCAAGAAAGTGGCTATTTTTATTTGTGTCAAATTTTAAGACTACAGCTTTGAAATTACTCTTGTTTTTCATTTTTTTCATTAGGCAAAATTTTTAAATAAACTTTATTTGCTGATGATATATAAAAACCTACATAATCTAGTTCTTATGATCACAGAGACTTAAGTGTTTATATAGATGATCAGATGGAATATATGTTTATACACGACTCCATTTTCCCTTTGAAAAACTTAACATACCACTGTTACGCTTGAAGTACAGGGTCTAAAAATGGTTGAAAATGTCCAAATGAACCACAATTTGGCATTGACTATCGTCTATGTAATTTACAATTTAATCCTTGAGCCTTGGCTCCTAATGCATTTGCCTGTCTGTGGGTTCTGACTCCACAATTTCCACAGTGCTGTTGGCGACAGTCCAAAAGCAACCCGAGCCAAAGTCCAACCAATCCCTTACCCAATCCCTTCTCCCATTTACCATTACCCATTTACCAAGCCACGTTAATGACCAAGATTATGGCGCAATGAATGCATTGCCTGACTTTGGCTAAAACGAACGTTAACTGCATTTGCCCAAAACTTGAAATTAATTCATAGAACTTTTAAAGAGACTCCAACTACAACTACAACTCCAATTCGGACTACAACTCCAATTTCAATGCCGAGCACCTTAACAGGGTATTAAATATTTCAATAAATGCTTTAATTATTTATTTCGGCCCATAGACGCGCCCATCTGTGCCATCGAGCATGAGGAGCTCTTGGGCGCCCTCAAGCACGAGACGCTGCCACTGAAGTGCGAAGTGGATGCCTCTCCACCTGCCGACTCCTTCCACTGGACCTTCAACTCTTCGGGGGAGCAAACGGAGCTACCCGCCCGTCTTCATTCCAGCGAGGTGAGTCCTAAACCAACTAAACTTTTAACAACACTATTGTCCTTTGCCCGCAGATAAAATACTCATTTTAAATATATGTACATGCATTTTGAGATCCTTTTACAACTTGAAACAGTCAAAACTTTCTTTATATATATATATGTACATGCATTTTGGGATCCTCTTACAACTTAAAACAGTCAAAACTTTCTTTATTTACAAACGATAAAGATGCTATTAAGTGGAATGATTCAAAATATTAAAAGCAAGTTTTCAACATCAAAAAATCTGTTCTATCTTCAAAAATTTATTTGTTATGCCAGTTTTCCGGTTTCGGTAGCCAAAAAAGAAAACACTTAAATGTTCCTAAGGATTCTACGCGTTTACTCCCCAAAATGTGGGATCCTAGTTTTTCAAGTAACTGCGGTACAGGTGTTTTATAAACCAGGTTTTGAACACAAATTTCAAAAATAAACTTGATCTGTGAATTTTGAACATTTAAAATGACCAAATTAGCTAAATTTGAAAAGAAATATAGAGAAAAATTATGAATTTTAAGAAAATATATAAATTTAAAATAAATACATACAAAAAAAAACAAAAAAAAGTTTTTGCTTGGTTTATATTTTTATAATGAGCTTTTTAATTGAATTTAAAATTTTTAAATTTTAATTAAAAAATTTGCTAAATCTAGCACTTTAATAGCTAATACATTTTAATTGAATACTATAAAATAAATAGTATTTTTTAATACATACCAAACAAACCAAAAAATGTTTTTGCTTGGCTTATATTTTTATAATGAACTTTTTAATTAAATTTAAAATTTTTACATTTTCACTTAAAAATTTTCTAAATCTAGCACTTTAATAGCTTATATTGAGAAATTCTCAATTTGGTTGCTCTAGCTCTTTTAGTCTTATAGACTGTAAAGCCTGCGACATACATCACAACGAATATAGTATACCCTAGTACACTACCAGTAATGGTTATTCATTAATATATAGAACACTAATTACTATAGATAGGGTTGCTCTCAAGTGCCTCTACAATAAAATCTAACGAAATGCAAGCTGTACTTTTAGTGTTGTATATTGAAGAGATTTGTAGAACCATTAAGATATTGTGATATTGAGTTATTAAATAATTGAACTTTTGACCTATTGCAGACGGGCATGTCGAGATTGAATTATACGCCCAGCTCGGATCTGGACTATGGCACAATTTCCTGTTGGGGCAAGAACTCAATTGGACTACAAAAGAGTCCCTGTGTCTTTCAAATTGTGGCTGCAGGTAAACAATCAACTTCAACAGCAACTTGAGCTGACAAAACCACAGTGAAACTTCGCTACAATAAACTGTCGCTTTACAGGTCGTCCATTTCCATTGCAAAATTGCACTGTAAGCAATCAGTCTGTGGATTCACTTCAAGTTGACTGCATCGAGGGATTCGACGGAGGTTTACCCCAGAGCTTTATGCTTGAACTGGTCGAATTGAATTCACTGCGCTTGGCCAGAAATATAACAGTCACTGTAAGTGCTTAACAGATGTTAACTTCAT
The DNA here is from genome assembly GCF_004354385.1 of Drosophila innubila. Taxonomy (NCBI): domain Eukaryota; kingdom Metazoa; phylum Arthropoda; class Insecta; order Diptera; family Drosophilidae; genus Drosophila; species Drosophila innubila. The sequence continues at coordinate 30,328,497 of NW_022995380.1, forward strand.
GCTTAATTGCTTTATTAATTTTTAATTTTATTATTATAATTAAATATAGCACACGCCGGCTACATTTCTCATTGAGAATCTGGATCAGGCAGCCACCTATCGCATGATCATCTTTGCAGTCAATGTCAAAGGTCGCTCCGAGCCAATAATCATTGATGACATTAACTTTAAGGGCGTGGCTAAATTAACAGGTGAGTTGACAAAATTATAAGATGAAATTTAACAGACTTGGAAGAAGTACAAATCCATAAAGTTATGAAAAGAATGAACAAAAAATAAATTGAATATAATTTTGTTCATCCTTTTAGACTGTAAATAATTTTAAAAAAATATTCAAAAAGAAAAGCCAATTTTTTTTATTAAAACTTGAAAGTTTAACTATGATTTGATGGTGCTAGCAAAGTTTATGAATTTAAAATAACAAAATTAGTATTACTAAAACTTTTAATTTTTCGTTGGTTACTACTCAAATTATTTTAATTTAAGCTCAATCATAACTTCAACATTTCTTCAATTAAAATTAAAGAGAACAATATTAAAAAACAAAATCGTAAGAATTGGGAAACTGTTGAACTATATCCTAAGGGTCAAATATTATGAAAATATCTTGTTAAAAACGATTTGGTTCATTCTTTCTAAGAACTCACTTTTAAATATCGACACATGCTTTTTTTTATTTCTGCAAATTGTTCAAAAATATTGCTGTAAAAAAACACTTTTATCTGATCTTTTCAGTAAAAAATTCACTGCTTTTAAATAATGTTTGTAGTACAATAAATTGAGATAAATTCTCGCTACCTCGATTTTTTTTTAAATCTTTCATTTTTTAAATTGCCAAACCGTAATTTATTTATTAATTTTGTTTCTTTCTGGCGCCAACGCTTTTGGCGATGTCTTGCCAAATCTCCAGGCAGAGTTTTTTGCCCAAGAAGACATTGGATTAATCAAATATCACTTTCCCAAATTCCTGAGTGGGCCAGCTTTTTTATTACTTTATATTTTCTTCTACAACAATGTGAAGGTATTTTATTTAAAAGACCACATTAAATACTCTTATCAAAAATTAAATAATTTACAGTCGATTAATTTATTACAGTTAAAAAATAATTTTAAAAAAATCAGATTTTAATTGGCAATTAAGTTATAATATAAAATATATAAATATATAACAAAATTTCTAATTCTGCAGAATTAATTTTAATGTTTTGTTATATTTCCCTACCTTTTTTTTTGGGAACTTTCTTGCTGAGGTCTTTTGAATAAATATGTCTAACAAACATTATCTTATTATTCAATGTTTTCAGGTAGCACCACGGGTCTTCCCATTCCGCTTTCTCCAGTTCTAGCCGGAGTGACGCTCTTCTGTGGACTCCTATTCGCCATATTCTGCATCATTCTGGCGGCGATTTACAGACGGTTCTCCAATCGGTATGTTTAATGAACGTTTAATGGACACGTTTCCTCTGCTAATGCAGACCCGCATTTCGCATTTCGCATTTCGCATTTGAATTGCAGCCGCAACGATAATAATCTCAAAGCCGTTAAGCACACACAATTAGCCATACCATCAGACTGCCAACTGGATCCGTTGCGTCCCAATCAGCATGCAAATGGCCAGGGCCAGGGCCAGGGACAAGGACAAGGGCAAGGGATGGGAATGGGCATAGGAATGGGTGTGGGTATGGGACATGGCCAGGAACAGTCTCACCACAGTCTGTTGCCGATTAATTGTGATAATCGAAATGCGGTCGAGTGCGGCAACTTGGGCAACGAATTGAGCCTGGACGGTGGGACGAGAACATCTCCAAGTGGTCATGTTCTCACCATGTCAATGGGCAGCGATACATTGCGTTCCACAGCGCGTACTCGGCCCAGTCAACAACTGCTTGGGGATCAGGCCGATATAGATGACACGGATCCCGATGTTATACCCAATCAGTATGGTAAGCACATTGAAAAGCTAATTACAAGCGGAGCTAATACCGAAATAAATATCATTCAAATGTTCACAATAATTTTTTAATTAAAAAAATTGGTATTCCACTTCTCATAATTTCAAATGTTAAACACAAGTTTTTAACTCTTTTTAAATATTTGCTTTTAAGTATATTTGAATAGTCTTGAGCTTCTGATTTCTTTTAGTTTGGCAAAAAAAAAAGTCCGGAACAATTTAAACATAAGAAATTGATAATGAGTCGAGACTTGCATTAAAATCATAGCCATGATCCTAATGGGGAATACATTTTTTTTTAAGAAATTAAGAAAATTTAAGTGCATAATGAATTTAGATGCCGAATCAAGATACAAATGACATTTTCTTTGAAAATCGGTTCAGTTTTGACCAAGTTATGACATTTTGAAGTTTGTCAGATTTTGAATCTATCAACTTTATAAGAAAATTAATGGTCTCAGAATCAAGTTTAAAGTGCTCTTTTATAATGCAGAATGAATTTAGAGGTCGAATCATGAACGAAAAAAAATTCCGTTTGAAAATCGATTTAGTTTTCACAATGTTATGAAAGTTTAATGTTGGTCGAGCCCTTGACCTAGCAACTATGCCAGCCAAAGGTCAAGTTTTCGGTATTATTTTTTTTTTTGACTTCAACTAAATTCAAATATATTTCACTTAGCTGAAAAGTTTAATTAATGTATTTTTTTTCGATTTCTTTTTAGAAAAAAGGCCTTTAAAGGCACTTGTGGTATCCCCAGGATTTGCCAGTCCCTCGACGCGACTGATGCAGCGGGATTACTGCAACAGTCGAGATGCCGAGCATCTGAAGAGCACTCCCGAATGTATGGGAGGTGGTCCAGAGGCCAGTACAATTGGCCTCTTAAGCAATTCAGGCAATGAAGTACTGCATTATACCTTCCGCCCAAGCAAACAAATTGTAAGTCTAAATAAATAAATAAGTAAATAAATAAGTTTGATTTTTAATTAGGCAAACTTATCTCTTAATTTTATGCGACTTTATATTTAAATGAGTAAATTATCATATTACCTTTATCATTTTTCTAAGAGTGAGAAAATACTTAAATGTATATTAAATCAATTGCTGTTCATCAAAAATATAAAGGAATATTTATTTTGAACAACTAAATTTACTTTATATATATTTTAATATATAAAATTTTATTGCAATCTATTATTTAAAATTTCAAGCTGATACATACATACGATAATAATGCATTAATTTAAAAATTAAGTAATTATTTAATTTTTTTAACAGAATTATGTAATAAGTAGAGAAACATATTGACATTTACTATATATTTTAATGACATTCGACAGAGCTATGCCACTCTCAATAAGAAAGGCATAACAACCTGTAGTCCGCCACTGGGATCGTTGACCTATAATGTAAGTACATCGACGCCCTCATCCTCATATCATCTAACACCGCAGCCAATGGAGGTCAGTTTGCTCAGTCCGAACAACGCATCGTCATCGGTGACATCGTCATTAAGTGAATACCGATTTCGACCGGAGGTTGTCACCACATCGAATCGCATCCAGGAAAGTTGTATATAAGAAAGCAAACATCATTATCCATACTATATTTAAATTCAAGCAAAATAAATCAATGTACTTATCCCATATGCCTAAAGTACGAGTATGTGAGTGTATAAACTGAATAATAGAGAAAGCAATGCTAATTTGTAATAATACATGAATATCGTATCGTATCGTATCGTATCGAATAATAACCCCAAAACAACAATTAAATCAATAACTTATATATATATATATATATATCAGGGAATAACACCGGAACCGGTACCGGAACCGTTAACCGAAACTTACCGTTTCATTTTTAGTACCGCAACTGAAACCGTAACCAAATGAAAATTCTCTGTCAAGAACCGAATACCAAAACGTTTGCACCGGTACAGTTGTGGTAAAGTTTCAAAGTCAAAGAGCTGTCCAACTTCCAACTGTCATAACTTGATCAAATCTGACCCGATTTTCAAACGGAATGTCATTTTGATCATGATTTGGCCTCTAAATTCATTCTGTATTCAACTTTTGTTCATTTAGAAAATTTAATTATTTTCGACCAAAATTCGATTTCAATGCCAAGGGTCCCCCCTTTGAAATTTTGAAAATTCAAAATTTTAAATCTCAAGTTTTCACTTTTAATCAACTCCTTATATCGTAATTAGTATAAAACAACACTTTAAACTTGATTCTGAGACCTTTCATTTTTTTGTAAAAAATCATATAAAATTGAACAAATATTTTGACTTGTAAAGTGTCTAAATCCGAAGTCTGACCAACTTCAAACTGTCATAACTTGATCAAAACTGAACCGATTTTTAAGCGGAATGTCATTTTGATCATGATTTGGCTTTTAAATTCAATCTGCATTTAAATTTTATTAAATTCTTAAAAAAAAATATTTTTCTCTAGATTCTACTAGATATTGATTTCGATGCTAAGGGTCCCCCCTTTGAAATTTCGAAAATTAAAAATTTTTAATCTCAAGTTTTCACTTTTAATCAATTTTTTATATCGTAATTAGTATAAAACAACACTTTAAACTTGATTCTGAGACCTTTCATTTTTTTGTAAAAAATCATGAAGAATTGAACAAAAATTTTGACTTGTAAAGTGGCTAAATCCGAAGTCTGACCAACTTCAAACTGTCATAACTTGATCAAAACTGAACCGATTTTCAAGCGGAATGTCATTTTAATCATTTTTTGGCATTTTAATTCATTCTGCATTCAAATTTTATATTTATATATATTTATACCTATATTTGTTTCGGTTTGATTCCCTGATATATATAGATACATACTATTTACATATATATATATATACATATTTATTTGTATGGTTTGAGGCAAGACTTTTCTAAATTTTAAGCATTTCTGTTGCATTAATTGTTGTTGCATTAATCTTCAAACAGGTAACAATGCCAAAAGTGTGACTCGTTTTGTAAATACTTTTAATTAACTCGTTGTCGTTTCGTTGTAACTAAGTCTACTACTTCTGCTTAACAAGGCTGCAAATTGATTCTGAAGCTCGACATCATTAAAAATATACTTAAAAATTTTAATTAAAACTGTTAAGTCTAAATCATTTCATATTAAATGTGAAAAATTTTGAATTAAAACGTTATTAAATAAAGTCAAACTTAAAATTATTTAATATTTATTGAAGTTTTGATTGAACTTTAAAAAAAAAAATTAATTCAATGTCTCAATCAATTTTAATTGCTTTTAAAAAACTTGAATATCTTTGAGCTTAGATTTAAATTAATTTATTCCAACTTTAAATCATTTCTTATTTAATTGAAAATAATTCAATACCTATGAATTTATTAAAAATTATTTATAGTTAAAATGATTTCTTATTTTGTTTGTGCAATAACTTCAAATTTAAATTTCAACGATTCTGTGAGCCAAGTTTTAAACCTCGAGTTCAGTAGCGATCCACAAACGAAAACGTTCGACTTTAGCGAAGACATGAACCAGAATCGAAAGTCTTGCAGCCTTGTCAGTAGTACTCCAAAAAAGTAAAAACATATCCGAATATCTGTTGTTTTAATTCATGACTTGATCGATTCACATACATATTTACATCTCTATGCATACATATCCCCGGATCAGAATTCCAGAAGCTGCGATCATATCTAAAAAGAAAACAAACCATTTTGCTTTAACAAAAGATAATGCTTATAAGGCCAAAAAAAACCGTGGTAAATGTTGTCAGCCTAAAAAATAAATACACAAATAACAAAATCGAAAGAAAAGTATTTCCAAAAATTTGAGAGAAATTTCAACTAATTTATACCCTGATATCCAATTTAATCTAAACAGGACCTGCACTCTTCCAGACCTAACAGAGTTCTGCGGGAGTCACATTTCTGAGTAACGATATATCCCTCCCTGTCGTACTATATCATATTATATGTATCCAATCTCTATGAAAGTATTATCAATTGATTTTTAAACGAGTTTAACTACTAGCCACAAAATGTGTTGAATACCTATGTGTAATTAGACATATCTAACTATAAGGCATAATAATTGTAAATAGATCGATTATATATAAGTATAAGTATATTTAGAGATGGATAGCATTGAATTATCGATTAGTTGAATGGTAATCGAATGTCTTCATATTAGCATGAATGTTTTCCTGGAACTTATTTGTGTACTGCCTAAATCAAATCGCAACGATAACGATAACGATCAATTTATTGATAACTTGTAAATAAAATGAAATTGTTTGTTATCACAAGAAAGGCTCCCCAAAAATATAATTCGAATAAGATATTATTGTTAAGTATATAGAACAATTGAAGTCCCCGCTAAATCTATAATACTTATGTTCTGGCTAACTGTGTCCTCACTAAAACTTATATTAGTTAATGATAATATTAATGCATTGGCATTCTATACAGACTTCCTAATTATACCTATAGTATATATAGATACATATATGCTTCGTATTCGAAGGAACACTGTTGACGACACAGTCTAGCCAATTAGTATGTGCATGAGTGTGTGACTGACTGAGTGTGTGTGTGTGTGTATGAATGTGTTTCTGTTTTAGACTCAATATTTCTAGGCCAAGAAATGTGTATTTGTATGTGTGTTAAACTTAAGCTGAAAGCAAACGAAAAATAAATAACTTCAAAGATTAGCATAAATTGTCGACAAATATAATAGTTTTTGTATAACTATTCTAAAGAAAGAAAAAAATACTATTAAATAAATTACAATTAATATTAAAAAAAATAAATATATACTGAAATTTGTTCATTTATTTGCTGTTGTTGTTGGTGGTGGTTAAAATCGTCGCTTTGATAAGCACTTGGGCAGCAGGAGGCATTGCGGACACAAACCTAACTCCTGCGGCACTAGTACTTAGGAAAGCAAAACGCTCCATTTTTATAGGGTAAGTACAACTATATATTTGTAAGTACACTTAAAAAAAAATATTTAAAAAAAATTATATTAAAAAAATAACATATATATAATTAATTGTAGCTAAAGCTATGATTCTCTCTGTATATATATATATAGCTAGTCAAGTAATTGTTTTGTCAAAAAAAATAATTTCATTTATCTTATTTTGTACAAAAAAAAAGTATTTTTTGTAAGATCGTTTTTAAATTTAAATTAATTTAACTTGTCAGAAATAATACCTTACGTACTGTATATTTTGATTTTTAGCTTACTGCGTTTAAAGTTTCTTACAGCTGGCATCCACATTGATCAGATATCAGGTATAATTGGCATCCACATATTAAAATAAATAAAATCTGAAATTTAAATTTAAAGAATAATTAAAATTTTAGCTTTTACAAAAATTAGCAATTTTAAAAAGAAACAGAAATTTCTTACTGCGAGTGAATCACATTCCAAATGGCATCCACACAGCTGAAATTAGTAATATCCACTTGGCATCCACATTTCCAACGTTTAGTCTTAATTGACATCCACAGCAGACTCACTTGGCATCCACACATGAACAAATGAAGCGTTGCATTTCATACTGTCAGCTGCAGAAATATTAAATATTTATATATTAAATAAATAATAATAATTAAAATATAATTAATACCACAAATTAAATTGATAATGCTGCTACATTTCTATACGTAAAGTAAGACAGGAAAGTGAAAATAAAAAGTCTCATATTTGTTTTGTTTTTTTTATTTTAAAAAATAGTTGAGCTCTATGGAAATTAATTTTCTTTTTCTTAACATTTTTTAAAAACCACGACCAGAATAATAAAATAAGAAATAAAAGAAAAACGCAAACAAAAGACATATTTTCTGCAAGTGAAATTTTTTATATTTTTGATTTTGTCAAAACATTTTCTTGACCAACTATATCCAGGAGTTTTCTTTAGTTGATATTCACACATTTGACAGTTGAAATCCACCGTGTGATTAATTTGGCATCCACAGAACAACTGTGATATTTTGACAGCTAGAAGCATTCCATTTAACGAGTTTCTACAGTACAGGGCATGTTAATTTTTATGTATTCACAATTTTTTTTGAGTTATTAAAACTTAACCTTTAATTTTTAAATATTTTATGTCTCTTTTGAGTACCCCAAAAATGATGCTCGGTTTTCTCTGACAATAAAAGCAGTTTCTGTGTGTGTGGGTATTTGTGTATGTGAGTGTGTGTGAGTGTGTGTATCATTGCAAGTCATACATATATGGCATATTGCTATGGCTAGTAACCTCTTGCACATAATACATAAGTTTATTAAATTTAAATTGGCTTAATTGACCCTCATTCGTTTTCCGTTGCCAGACAACAACAACAACAACAATTCTCTCTCGCTCTCTCTCTCTCTCTCTTTCTCTGTGTTTGTCGCTTGTTTGCCTTCATTGTGGAGGCATTCAAAGTCAATTGAATTTAAACGAATAAAAACTACACACACAATGTGTGTAACTGGGCAGGAATCTTATTGTTGCTACTGTTGCTATTGTTGTTGCTGTTGTCTCCATTTGATTGAGTACTTGTCCAAAAATATGCAACAAATTGTCGCTACAATTTGTATCGCATAAATTAAAATATAGATTAATAAGTAAGCACAAGCAACTATCCCAGAGAATACATAAATACACATTCAGAGAATACGAACTGCATCAATTGATAGCATTACTTATGACTAAGATCCATTTCCTGCCACCGAACAAAACTTAATTGAGTCATACACACACTCACACACAAACACACACACACACTTACATACAGATGCAGAAATAAAACTCAATCAGAAATTACAACTTAATTAAATGCAATTAAATTAAGGAAATTTCTATTAGAGCCTGACACTCTTAATTGAGTTTCTATTTAAATCAATTGCTATTTATCATCAACCTTTATCTAATATTTCTATTTGTTTCATTTGCTGAGCACTCGATTATATCGTATAAATTTAAGAAATGTTCTCTAAATTGACTTTGTATGAAAATAAATATATTGAAATATTATTCTTTTCATTTTTGTATGTTTTTATTGACGTTATTTAATTGAATTAGAGAATATTTAAATTAATGTTTAAGTCTGTTGCAGTTTGTCATAAATAAGTTTATATTCTTTTTTATACAGATTATTTAAAGCTTCTTGAAATATTCTTTGTTTAATGCATTGACCACATTTTATTGACTTTAGATATTTGTTTGTTAAGTATAAAGTTATGATATATAATCGTGAATAATATTTTCTATCTTTACGTTATTCAATAAAAATTTATTAAATTTATTTGTAGAAAATTTCAATTGTATTCAAATCTATTTTAGCTTAATATCGAGCTCTATTAAATATATTTCTAGCTAAAAGTTTTGTGGCATAGATAATAATATTAATATCGTTATTACTTTAAGAATTGTTAATTTAGAGCTGGGCACATTTAATTTAATTTACATTTAAATAAACTGCAGCTTATTTTTTAAGCTATGAATTCCTAGGTAAAATATTTAATTCAGACAAATTTATTTAAAAAATTTTTTTTTATATAAATTGATACATAGTTTTATCAAATGAAATTAAAAATGCTTGGATAATTTATCAAATCGTCGCCAATCTTCTAGCGTAATTAAAGAATAAATACAATTTAATTAAAGTCAATACAATCTTAAATAACTTTCTATATATATTTTTTTTATTATAAATATATAAACTACTTACCTTAGGATCATAACTTAACGATATACATATTTAAAGTAACACAAGTAAAGTATACTCTTGTATAATTTTAGAGACACTGCGCGAAACGAGGGAGAAGTGTGTTAAGCAGGAGGGAGAGTTGGGAGTGTGTGTGTGGGGGTGTGGGGAGGAGGGGGGAGGGGGGAGGGTACTTCCCAAGCTGTCGACGACAACGAGAACGAGAACGTTTGCCGATTATGATCTTTAGAGGGGTCTTAACCCCGCACGGAATATTGACCAATCGTAGGAGCAACGGCTGCTGGTGCCACAGTCTCAAATCTCAAATACAACACACAGTTAGTCAAGGAAGTATTTTGACAAAATCTAAAATGCACATATTTATTTTTCTATGATTCTATGAATGCAATATCATTTAATAATTTTTCAAATTTTAAATTTCCTTTTTTTTATTTTCTCATATTAATTATAAATATTAATTTTTAGTTTAACATATTTTTAAAAATTTAACTCAACTTTTCTTAGTTGGCATTAAATAAATAAATTAAATTTCATTTTAAGCGTAATTTAAATAAAATTTGTATCAAAAACAATGGCCAAAAACAAGGAAATAAGAAACAAACTAAAAATTTATAAAACTTTATTTTTTTGCCAAAAGAAATTGTGTTTAAATTTAGTTATTTGTACAAAAACTTGCTTGACTTACTGTATATACTCGTATATACATATATACAAAAATCTCACTGCATCTCTCTGTCTGTTTTTATATATATTTGAATATATAGATAGAGAGAAAATGTACTCAGCTGATATGTAAAGCACACTTGATATTATTTATTTAAATATAGTATGATTTAAGTACGACTCGTTGACCGTAGGTTTTCGAAATCTTCGGAAATTATTGTTGGACGCGGAGACAGCGAGAAAGCAGAGAACATTGTCGCTCGAGTGCGATTCTTCAACTGATTTGTGCAGCGATCGCTCGGACAGTCATTGGATTTTTGAAAATAACCATCAATTCATTACCGAGTCTCGATTCGTCACTGTGTGCGTGTGTGTGTGTGCGTGTGTGTGTGTGCGTGTGTGTGTGTGTCCGACACGCCGCCCTCATGCATGTGTCTGTAAGTATGTATTTCTCTGATGATGTACATCAACTTCAATTCCACAACAAAAAGAACTCAGACACACAACCCAGCCCAAAAACCCCTGCTCCGAACCGACCCTCGATCATTCTGGGCTCAGTCCACAGTTCTCAGTTCTCAATCCTCCGTTGTGATCCCGCAGTTGATTATTAACTAAGTCCCCGTCCAAATGTCCCGCATTTTATAGTTGTACTCGCCGTTTTTCCTCGCATTTCGTATGAGATTATTTTATCTCAATGCAGATTGTTACAATTTCTTTCAATCTTAAATCATCAACACAGTTTTGAGATTGCCTCAGATGCCGTGTGTATTTCTCGTAATACTCGTAACACTCTCGGATTAGGCTGTTCCCTTCAAAACTCACAAATCCCCTATAAAGTCCATATATATTTATTTATTGTATCTAATGCAATTTTGTCATTTGGCCCCGATGAGGGTCAATCGTAATGACACACTCAACATTTAATCAACTACACTCACTTTCAATCGTTTCCTTCTTGAATTCAATCAACTTATAATACCAATATTTTGAGAATATAAAATTCAAATTCAAAATTAAAATTTATTTCTCTACAAATATTATCAATCTACTTTAAATAGAGATCTTAGATGAAAGTAAATATCCTTTATCACATAATAAAAATTAGTCGCATTTTATCAAAATTATTAAAATGTTTCATTTAATTACCTGAAAGTTATTTATTAAAAAAAAACACGTAAAAACTTTAAAATCAACTTGAATACAAATTTCATAGTTCAATATTAAAAGTCTGAGAAAAAATAAACAACATTTTTTAAGATCAGAGTAACTGTTAGTCGAGCATAAAAAAAAATGTTAGTGTTATTCGATGTGGATTGAAATTGAAAATATTTTATGGAATTACAGTCATATTCTTAGAACTGTCATGTACTAAATGAAGCCCTAAATGAGTGGACAATGTAAACAGGGTATAAGTTTGAGTATACTCGTAATATAAGAATAACTGCCTTACATTTACATGCAAGTGAATACAAGTGAATGCATGTGAATATGTATCTAGAAATGAACTAAAATTATGACAGCTCTGGACATGTATTTTACTTAGTTGAGCAAAGTATTTCAATTAATTCAATTGCCAAGTAAATAAGTCGAGGAATCACTGACAGATCGTCGCAACGGCATTAATTTGGTCTCAAGTCTCTAGTGTGAATGTTGAATATGATTACAACGATTTGAATGCAAGTACACTCAGAAAAAAGGAGTAATATCAAGTGGGAAAGGCTATAGTCGAGATCCCGACCATAGGATACCCGTTACTTATTTCAATGTAAAGAAATTACTACCTAATAAAAACTACTGAATACTTTTAGGTGATTGTATTGAAATACTAACTTTATTAATAACTTTGGTTAGCTATTACTCCCGTTCTACAAGTCTGATCTTGCTGCGGTTAAGTGATATTTTAGATAAAATTACTAGATAGCGTTAATTACCACAAAAACTGTATTATCTTAAAAACTGTGGGTGTGGTGGTTTTTCGCGATTTGCGGGTGCGGAAGAGAGCGTGTCAAAGATTTTAAGCAAACTTAGCCTGCGTGAGATCTATATAAATCTGTGTGCCAAATTTGGTATCTCTATCTCTTGTAGTCTCTGAGATCTAGGTGCTCACACGGACGGACAGACGGATATGGCTATATCGAGTCGGCTGTTGATGCTGATCAAGAATATATATACTTTAGAGAGATGCCTCCTTCTCCCTGTTACATACATTCCAACGAATACAATATACCCTTTTACTTATTTTTTTAGTAGCGGGTATAAAAATAAATTCAGTCGTATTTGATTTTAACACAACATTAAAACAGATAACGTATTAAAACAAGGAAATCAAACCGAAGGTATTGTTGCTTCATCCTTTTTACGGTATAAGAAGTTGATTAAAAGTGAAAATTTGAGATTTTAAAATTTTCAAAATTTAAAAAAAAATCGAAACCAAGCTCCAGAGGAATACAAATTTATAAAACGATTTGAATCAAATTTAGATGCTGAATAAATTAAGAGGCCGAATCATGATCCAAATGATCTACACTTTTGACAAAGTTATGGAAGTAGGTCAGTCTTTGGATCTATTAACTTTATATGTCAAAATTATTGTTTAATTTAGCATAATTTTCTTCAAACAAAAATTTAAAGTTTTTTGTAGGTGCGCATAAGGTAAGTTTTTCTCAGAGTGTACAAGTATGTATATGTGAGATTCATTTGTGAGATGTGGCTTCCTTATTACGGACCGTACATGATTTAATAGATCTATGTGCCGACTGTACTTGAGACCTGAAAAGGCAACTTAAATAGCTCTGACTATGGCACAGCCATACACACATTTACACACACACACATATACATTTACACACATATATATATAGGCTTTTCGACTTTTACAAATAAGAGTTTAAAACGTGCCGCTTTCACCGCAAACCTATAAAAAGGCAACAACTTTTGGTTAAACCCTTTGCCCAATCCGAAATCCACTCAATTGTGGGGTATGCATCGATTTTCGCATACATTGTTATACAGGGTGTGGAGGGGATGCAGGAAGGTTGGATGGGTTCGCATACAAAGATTAAGGTGAAATCCACAAAATTTGGCGCAAATGAATTTTCTTTTTATGTTTTTTACACATCTTAAATTTTTTATTATTATGCCATCCTTTGTTGTACACATTTTCCGATCCTCATTCTATTACACTTAGCAATGGTTTCAGTTTCCATGTCCCCCCTACATCTTCCCTTTTCCTATTCCCTCCTTACAGTCTCCCATAACAGTTCGCCAACGAGTTTCCTATGCATGCGAATTGGAGAAATTTGCGTGCGTGTTTTGAATAAGAATTTGTTGCATATTTGCCAGCTCAAACTCGTTGCCACTCCCCCCGCCTTGCTCTTTTTTTGGCCAAATGAAAAAAAATAGACGTGCCTTGCTAGAAGGCCAAAAGCAGCTGCCAACGGGGCCAACAGGGCCAACAGAATGGCCAAGAGACAGGATGCGAGTTGGAGGCTGGAAACTGGCATTTGTGCGTCGTCGCGTCTATCTGCAGTTATTGCCTGTGTTAAGTAGACAACTAAGAGTGCTCAACTTGTAGATACCCTGTAAAAAACAAAAGGAATCTATAATCAAGCTGTAATGCGACTATTTTCTATTTCTGTTTAAAGCATATATATTAAATCAAGATAAGTTTACGGTAAGAAAAGTCTGCACGACCAACAGATACCCTGTAAACAACAAAAGATAATTATAAGCAAGCTGTAATGCGACTATTTTTCATCACAGTTTAAAGTATGCATATAAAATCAAAGTAAGCTTAAATTGGAAAAGTCTGCGCAACTAGCAGATACCCTATAAACAGCAAATGGCAGCAATAAGGAAAGTGACTATTTCCAGTTATAGCTATAAGTTTTGCATATGTAATACAAATAAACATACAATTAGAGACTACTCAACTGTAAGATACCCTGTAAACAGCAAAGGGATGCTGTAACCAAGCAGTAATGACACTATTTGCAGTTATACGTATAGAATTTGCATATGAAATCAAAGAAATAATACGATTGGGAATTGTTTGACTAGCAGATACCCTGTAATCAGTCAACAGTAAGCTATAAGCAACTCTATAACCTCTATAACCGATTTTCGCGGCTCTAGCTTCACATTTGTCTATATAACCAAAGTAAATATGCTATTGAAAGTGACTGATTTACTTAAAGATACCCTGTAAACAATAACGGAGAGCTATAATCAAGCAGTTGAACTGCTTCTTGCAGCTATAAATTGAATTTTTGTAGCTTATATGTAAACAAAAAATTACATCTGCCGATAAAGCAGACTATCCGAATAAAATATACCCTATAATGTCTAAAAGAAGCTGTAAAAGCTTAGTCCAAGCGTCTGTGTGCAGTCATAGGTAGTGGTAAGTAAAAAGCAAACAATTTTAAGAGAAATATGATCAGCTGTATAAGACAGATCGACTAAAAAATACCCTGTATGTAGTAGCTGATATGTGGAATGGATTGTAGTTTTATTTGTAATTAAACAAATATAATAGATCTGTAGAATGTATATGAAAAATTTAGTGAGTAAGTGGGAAAAAACTGCTCGACTTATACATACCCTGTAAGCACTGATAGTCACAGTAAAATCTTAAAATATATGCAATAATTGTTAAGTTAATTATAAGCAATGTAACATCTACTCTATAAAAACGAAAACTTCTTCGGTTGCCACACAATTAAGATACAGGGTATTCGAGAGCAGTGAATTCCCCTGTTGCGTATGAATATTTTTTTTTGGCTTCTCCACTGAAGTAGAAAACATTTTCGCTTTGGGTAAATGTGATTTATATTGATTGTAATCGTGGGAGTGGGAAAGCATCTAACTACAATGTGAGTACAACGAGGTGGAGGGGGAGAAGGAGCAATATCAGGATAGGAAAGAAAGGGAGAGAGCAAGAGAAGGTGATGCGGGTATCAGAGAGCAAATGGGGTACGACAACGATGTCAGCTAACCCAAGAAACCAATTTGCAGATGATAGATTGAAAGGTATATCGATATGCAGCATGTAGATAAGCTCTAGACAGAAAAGTACTTGTACTTCCCATTGAGATGTTACATCGTCATCTCCTTCTGGTATCTATAACTCTATAAACTCTATGACTATGTCGAGACTATGTCGAATGTGCGGAAATCCAGCAAATGCAGGCCTTTCTCTGGCACTTTGACTATGAAAACCGCATTAAGGCAAAATGAGCAGGAGTGAGTGAGAGAGAGAGAGAGTGTAAAAGAGAGAGACAGAGAGAGAGAGAGATACAGACAGAGTGAGAGTGAGAGAGGGGAAAAGAGATACTGCAACCACTATTTAGCATTCAAAATGCGCAAAATGTTGGTTTTTTAGCCTATTTATAGCTAGAACTAACTATTTTGGAGATAAAAATCTGGAAAATTTAAGGAAAACGAAAATTTGAGCTATTTTCTAATTAAGAAAATAAACCTATTCAATTACTTATTTATTTATTTTTTTATTAAATTATGAAGAAAATAAACCTATTTATTCAATTACTTATTTATTTATTTTTTTTATTAAATTATTAAGTTTATTTTATATTTATTTAATATATTTATTTGGACCAAAAACAGTCGACACAATTGTTTAGTATCTAAAATAATAATTAAAATGTATAGTATATATTATATACACTAGCTAAACCCAATAAGTATATGTAAATTTAAAATTTTATTCAGAAAAAATATAATATATATATAAAATGTCAGGGGAAAATAATAAATGTATTTAATACAACATTTGTGACAAGGATTAAAGAAAATCCACAAACATCCTCGGACAGACAGTAAAAATATGTTTTAATATTTAAATAAAAATAAATTTTATGAATATACGATTTTGCTATGACAAACTTTAGTTTGCTACTCTAAGAAAAAATTATACAGTCAAATTTTATACAAGGGTCTTAAGATTTCGAAATTACGGAGCTAAAAACCCACTTGCTCCCAAAAAAAATAATGATCAAATGTAGAAATTGCAATGATTTTTAGTTAAATGCAATCATTAAATTTTTAATGCTTTTCAAATAAAAAGATCTCAAGCAGAAGTTAAAAATATAATCAAAGGCATACATAAAAAGTAACTGGCTTAATGTGTATTTTGTATTTCCGGTATTTACATATTTTAAAAATACCAAAATATACAATATGGTAAGTACCAAGCAGTAAAAAAATGTTGTTTTTTTAATTTACTACTTCATTACTATACTTCATTTAATCATAATTAGCTATTTACTTTTGAAGCTAGAAATATAAGCTGATTTAGTACTTAAAATGCTGGCAACACTGCCGCAGCATAAGGCATGAGGGATGTGGCATGTGGCATGAGGCAGCATCTCGACCGTCATATCTTTCTTGCAACGCTCGTGCATCAAATGGATTTTGAGTGGCATTTTTTGGCTTTGGGCTGCCACGAATTTGGTTTTGTTTGACGCGTTGCATGCAACAACAGCAGCGGCGACCACAACGACAACAATGTGCCTCAGTTCGTGTCAAGGACTTGAACCCTTATTTTTGTGTGTTGTTAATTTTTTTTTTAATTCTAATTAGGTTGCAACACGTTTGTACGTGCCAAAATGTGTCTCAAGAAAGGGAAAGGCAACGCCTAATTGCCACAATATTATGGCCAAAGGTTAAGTCAACCCCATCCCCCTCCACTCCTTACCCCTTTACAAAAACCCACCGCCCTTAATGCTCTCACATGTCCACATAAATCACACGCCCCTTTGCAGTTTGAGGCAATTTGTCAAACTTTGTGATTAACATAAAACCCAAAACCGCAATATCCACTGCCAAGATTGTTAATAATGTTACACCGGCATCCAAAAGCATCAATCTGTCGGTCCACCTGCCCACCTGTCGTATACGTATTCCACAATTTACTCCCACTAACAAAATAAATACGTTGAAGATGACATATGATTCGACTTTTGCGAATACGTTCCTCCTTTTAGACCCGAATGATAAAACTGCCTGCAACAAAAAAAAAATAGACACACACAAATATTTCCGCTTACAACGAACATTTATTTATGTGTATATCCTGTTTCGGGATATCTGTAGAATGAGATGTTGATGTTGAGGCTTGAGGGAAAAACGGAAACGATAGGCTTTTGTCCATTGCACAGTGGGCATTAGATCGCGTTATATTCCTTTGGCAAGAGTCATTTAAATTTTTGTCATACTTAATATATAAAATAAACAAATAATATTTTTTTAGACACTGGTTATACATACAAATTTTGAGAAATCAGAGTGATTTTTTTTTCATTTATTTTGGTGTAAGAAAGTTTAAAGAAAACTTTCATAAACTTTCATATAATTGCATAATAAGTTTGTTTTTATTTAATAATCTTTTTTTAAGTAAAATTTTAAATTAAATGTAAAAAATGATTTTTTTATATTAAAAAGAACTTTAATTTGTTTCTTAAATCTTATTTTTTCTAATTTTATATAGTTATACAAATTTATATATTTTATCAATGTCGACTAAAAACAGAGAGTAAAAATAGTTTTAGAACTTGAATATAATTATAAAATGAAGTATCTAAATTAAGAATTTTATTTTCTTGCTGAGAATATTAAAAGGTAAGCCAAAATGTTTAGTACAATTTTAAAATTTATTATTATTTAATAATTTATTTTTTAAAAATTGTTTTACCAATATTTTTTGGAAAATAAAGTTATTAATTAGTGCGCGCTGGGATAAGCAAAATGACCACTGTGCATTGAGGTGTTTATTTAAGGCTCTGTCTTGCTCCGTCATTATGAAGGACATCATTCAACCAGTTGAGTGCCGTCGTCTGCCCGCAAAAGAAATTCCCATTTTTTCTGTGTGTGTGTTGGCCCTAATTTGTACACACACATGTATAAATGCGTGTTATTCCCCCCTCCCGCTGCCTTACGCCTTCTTAATGCGAAGCTACTTATGCAAATAAACATAGGGTGTGTGCGTGTATGCGTGTGTGCGTGTATGCGTGTGTGCGTGTATGCGTGTGTGCGTGTGTGTGGGCGTTACCCATTTGCAAGGCGCCAAAAGGGGTGGCAAGCGTTGAGAAGAAGAAAAAAGGGGGAGAAGTCTTGGGCTTTGAATTGTTGTACACAGCAACACATATGGAAATACGATATTGTTAATTAATTTACGCTTTTATTGCTCTTCTTGCCTTTTTACTCAGCAAATTTTGTTAAACTGCCCTCGCCTGATGCCGTTACCCATATCAAAAGGGGAAGATTATGCCTGGGGGTCAAATGTCATATGTCATATGTGAAAAATGAAGTAAATCAAATGCTTGTTAACAAGCTGACGTATCTGAAAATGGGTTTTCTATTTAAATAAATTGGAAACTGTACAGGCAACAAGTGTACAAATTATAATAATAAAACTATATATTTCTAATAATGTAAGCAATTAAAATAAACTTTAAAGTGAAGAGCATTAAATTGTTTGTTTTATTTATTTGATTTATTTATAGTTTAGTTGAATTCATATTGCTTAAAATTGTAAATAATTTGTGCAACATATTTATAGTACAAATGTAATATTACAAAGATTTTTAACTCTTAAACTTTTATATGCGTATTTTGGTCTTACATTTTCATAATCAAATTTAAATTCAAATTTGAAGTTAAAGACATTGCAGCCACATCTCGCTGTAGTTTAAGTGCTGCCAGACTTAACAAAATTAAAGACATGAGCGAAAGCAAAAGCTAAATTACATGAATCCTATTTGAGGCTGGGCAAACTAAAGCTCAGTGCTATGACAACGTCTCAGCTAGATCTAAAAGGGCAAAAGAATTTCGTATCACGTAAATAACGGTTCCTGGTACATTTAGAGCATAGTACTAAATTTGTACTAAATATGTACCACATGTGTACTAAATATGTACCAAACGTGTCCGCACTAAATGCATGCCAAATTTACTAATAAAAATTTCAAAACTTAAAGAATTAAAAAGAGTAACAAATACTAGTGCTATAAACAAGCAAAAGCTGAATGCTGATATGAAAATTATCAACTTTATCCAAAAACCAAAAAAAAAGTGTAGACTTCAGAGTAAATGAACTAAAGCTAAAGGCTGTAAGAAAACTACCTGATTTGATCTAAAAAGCAAAGACAAACTAAAGGCTTCATTCTTTGTACAAAATGTGTACTAATTGTGTCCGCACTAAAAAAATACAATCGAATCTTATTTGTTAATTAGCAATAATTTTTGAATTCGAAATTTAATAAAATAAAGATCAATTTGTGTATGAATGCTGGGAGTTTGTTGTGCCTCCGTGGGGAGGAAAAAATTGTACAATTCTAGCTTTAAAATTATAGAAATTTGAAAAATATGATTATTTTTGTAAATTGATCAAAATTAAGTTCCATTGATTTGGAATAACAACTTTTATTTAAACTTTTGTATGCCCGTTGGCAGAGTCGTGCAATGGTGTTGATACATTTGCAACAGAAATATCGTGTCGTCTAAGGTGAGTTCAGCCTTTGATAATGTTTTAATGCGATGTTTGACCTTATTGAGAATTTCACATTCGGGAGGCGTAAATGTTTCCGCAATCTGCAAGTAATAAAATGTAATTTATAGATTTGAGAACAATTTTATCAGAGAGAGAAGAGTTAATCACCTCCGCGATATAGTCTTCCGATTCTCCACGCTCTTTCATAGCTATAACAATGCTGTCGAGTCTTTGGGATTTCTCAATGAGTCCCTTATGCTCACTTTTCTCAAAGTTCGAGCGCCTTATGATATTGTAAAGCGCCTTGAAGCAAATGTCCAGCAACATTCTCACAGTCTAAACAAGAGAATTATTTAAAATATCACTTAATTTTCATTGAATTATAGTCCTACATCCTTTTCCTTGATTTGGAATAGATAAAATGCCTTGGCCGGTCCACTTCCTCCTCCTCCAGGTTTCTTAATACATTTCACATGTATAAACTGTTCTTGGAACAGATTGTAGGCCAGAGATTTGGCCTCCTTTGCCGGTATCATTGCCTCCTTTTGCAGATCCTCCTGCTCGATGTACTTCTTAAAGCGTATTACACGAAAAATACGCGTTGACTTCGATCCAAAGCGTTCAGTGATAACAGACTCTACACAGGCGAAGGCCAAGGATTCAAATGAACGCTCCAAGTCCACCACATACTGACCACCTCCCATGTCGCCCACTTTGCGCAGAAAACCCAGGGAATCATCCGCTGTAATAAATTGAAACTGTTTATAAGGGATGCTTTTATTTACTTAGGAAATTCTTACTTATTAAACTGATATATTGATCCAGATGCTTCATTAAATCCAGATTATTTGATTTCCGCTCAATTGCCTGTTTTATCTCAACAAAGGTAACGTGATTGGAGGCTTTCTGTAAGGTTAAAAAATTAAAAAATATAAGATACAATACAGATAAAATTTAAATTTAGTAAAAAAAACATTCCGATTAAAAATCGGTCAAGTTAAGACAGTTTGTAGTTGGTCAGTTTTTGGATCTAGCAACTTTACCAACTTTAGCCTTACCATCAAAATTAAATTCTGGCGATGGTGTTCGAAAAAATAAATTTTCTTAAAGCACGAAATTTAAAAAAAAAAAAATCGAAACCAAGGGGAAAAATTTTCTTGCACGAAATAAAAAAAATTAAGTTGCAGAATAAATCTAGAGAACAATCTATGATCATAATGACATTCTGTGGTCAGTTTTAATATGATTTAAAAAAATTCAATTTAAAGATTTAATTTGTTTTTTGATTGAATTTTTAAACCTATAACTCTACTCCTATTTTTATGAAATTTGTTGCAAAACTCACCCGTTGCCAAGGATCTGTTGTATTGTACATTAAGTTTAATATAAAACGAAAGCATTCGGCGGCATTATCGCCCAGTTTGCGCTCAATGGCCAGCGTCATGAGATCATCCCGGAATTCCTGATGGAATCGATCATAGTTAAGGTTCCAGATCATGGCTGCATCGGGAGCACTCGACAATGGGGATTCCCCGCTGCGTATCTTGGCCAACAGCTGCAGATCAATGTTGGGCGGCACAAAGTAGTCACATTCGTTCCTCAGGAACTTGGGCACCAACTCATCCTGCTCCTCGCCAGTTATCAGCTCCGGCGTCTTTATAATATAATGATCCGCAATCATTTTAATAAATGTATCCCGATAGATTTCGGCACTTTCGCCTTTGTTTTCGTTGTCATTAAGACATTTTAGGAGCACAGCTGTCGCTGATTCCGAACCAGAATTTAAAAGCTCCTCGGCAATGGATGCACCCATATTGCCATACTTGGTCTGCACCAGGTGTATATAGCTATAAGCAAATCGGGATTAGTTGTCAACTCTCCACTCTCAAAATGCACTTGATATTCACCGTGAATAACGCAGCAGACAGATGACATCTTCCCTTCTTAGCGAATATTCGGGAAGATATGAATTGCTCTTGGATGGCTCAAAGTTAACCAGCCGGAATTTAATTAACACCGCCAAAGCGAGTCCAACTTCCTTTCGCGGAAAATTCGTGCTGCTCACAATTTGTGACAATGTGCGCGTGGTTGCTGAGAATAAACAATCGGCCACCGATTGCACAACTTTGCCAAAACACTGCTCCAGTATCGCGGAGCACAAGTGCGCGTAGTCTGCAGACATTATTAACTCCTATCAGTTATTACTATATTAATTATTATTCACAAAATTGCTAAGCAAAATTAAAAATAACAAAATAACAACTTGTGCTGTTGCCACCTGGCGGCTTCCTTAAGCCGAGGGTTGCCCATCGTTTAAAAATTTCCGATCTGGTTTGATTTCTTGTACCTCGATAGTGCACTTAAAAACTATTTAAAGTGCTGTAAAACGCCACATTTCGATAGTGTTAGTGCTGTTAACTTTACAGCTGACTTTATCGACCATTTCTATATGAAATGGCCAGATTTGACAGAAAAAAGCTGTTCGGGCAACACTGGTTGATAAAAAACATTGCGCAGCAAAAATAGTAAATAATACTGCAAACTGTGTAGGGAATCTACTGCCAAATAAAACTTAGCAGCCTGATAAATTGCCCATGCAACGTGACACAGCTTTTAAGTCCATGGGTAGAAGGGAGAGCGGCCGTTATCAACAATTCGCACGTCCATTTATTATAGTATCTGAGTTGTCGTTGCATTTGGATTTAGTTTAACTTGAAAACTAATTTTGTAATTGCAGGTTAGAAATTGCGTCCATTAAAACAAGAGACAATTTGGTTACAATTGATATTTTATTTTAGCTATAATTCGCATTATATCCACGTATAAACAATTGTAAATATGGACGACACGGATTCTTCAGCGGATTACAAGAACAGCGTGCTCGATGAGTTTCGTGTAAACTGGCAGCGTGAATTGCAGGTACAAAATGAAGCAGTGCAGCAATCAGTGCAAGTGGAGCAGACGACGCCAGGATTACATGACATTGAGGCACAGGCCAAGGCCGAGAGTTTTTATCGCACCGCCGTTGATCTGGAGCAGCGGGGCAAAGTGTACGATGCACTTGCATTTTATCGCAAAGCAACACAAATTGTACCTGATATCGAATTTAAATTTTACGAGCAACAAAAACAGCTCAATTACGATGCCAACAAAATGTTGCACAATTTACCCAACGATTTTAACAAGCAACTTGATTTGTCCACAAATGATAACAAGGAGGATATTCAGTTAATCGCTGGCTTGTACGAAAAGTTCCAAAGTGATCTTTCCAGCGAGGAGATTTATGCGGGAAAAATGTTAATCAACAGTCGCGATGCAAGTGTCATATCAACCAGCCATAATACGCACATTTCCGATCTGCCGCCTGAGATTGTTATGCATATATTACGCTGGGTTGTGTCCTCCCAGTTGGATATGGTATCCCTCGAACAGTTCTCCGCCGTCTGCAAGGGCTGCTACATTTATGGACGCGACGAGGAACTCTGGCGATTGGCATGTGTCAAGTGAGTAGAGATATTGGAATATTTTGACAAGAGTTATAGAAACAAATTCAAAAAAAACAATATAAAACCGGAAATTTAAATCAGAACCATTCGCAACACAATAATTATAATATAGAAACATCATTAATATTTTGGAAAAAAAAGTTTTGAATTTTGGGATTCTAGTTAAATATTTTTCCAAATTTTATTTATTTTTATTAATTGTCCACTAGATCAGTTGACCTAGTGATATTCAAAATGTATTATAAAGTAAGATTAAGACTTTTTTTTGTCTGTTGCGAAATTTTAATAAATATTAAATAATTTAAAAATATTACAATTTACAAAAAAGTTTTTCCCAACTTTCTTTTGAATTTTCTTAATTTCCACATTCCATATGCTGATTAACTAATAACAAGTTGCCTATTTAAGAATATTACCAATTTTTCGTTCACAACTTTTATTCTAATTATCTTTATTATAAGTTTTTTAATTATGTTTTTTGCATTATTTGTTTTCCACTATTTTGATATTCTTGCTATTATATGTTTTAGATATGGAATAATGTATAATCACTTGCCTTTCCAGGGTATGGGGCCACAATGTGGGAACTTTGGATGGCACGGAAGACGGCTTGAGTTACGGCAGCTGGCGTGAGATGTTTATACGGCGTGACAGGGTGCTCTTTAGTGGATGTTACATCAGTAAAACAACCTATTTACGCATGGGTGAAAACAGTTTTCAGGATCAGTTCTATCGACCATTGCAGCTGGTTGAATATTATCGTTATATACGCTTTCTGCCCGATGGAAAGGTGCTGATGGTTACCAGTGCCGATGAGCCGGCACAGGGAGTTAATAAGCTAAAGCAACTATATACAAGTCGTCCAGATGTGCTACGTGGTCGTTATCGTTTGTTTGGCAACATTGTTACCCTAATCCTACAGAAATCACAGTCGTCGAGGCCAACGGTGCAGCGACATCGACGTGGCAGCATTATGCCCGGAGATGAAGAATCCAACAACTCGCAATATGTGATAGAACTGCGGATCATGAATACGGCCAAGCGGCAATTTGGACAATTGGTCTGGACCAAGTACACATTGGTGCAGAGGCGCAACAAGATTGAGACTAGCTCGGAATTCGATCTGACAGTCGCCAAGTATCCGCCGTTGTGGTTCTCGCCAGTGAAGAGCTATCATCTGGATGCGGATGCACCATTGACCTAAGATCCCGGAACACAATTTTAAAAATGAAGATTGTTTGTTGATTTGAATTAAAAAATAAAAACTATTTTTAGATCTGTACAATACAATTTTAATTTTTGTTTAAAAGTCATAGAATCACATTTATTTTAATACTTGTATAGTAAAAATATATTAAAAAATTTAATTTTTATAATAAAAACTTTAAATAAATATTGAATGCACATACAAAAATATAATCAAAAATGTATTTTAGTATTATTAGAATTTGCATACAATTTTTTACTACAAAAAAAAAAATGCTAACAAAATTTTAATAATTAACCTAATAAGTAAAACAAATGCAAAATAAGAGTTGTTCTATAATTTTTAAATAAAAGTGTAGTAATTTCATAATTTGTTTATTATTGATAAAAAAAATAAGGTGTAAAATTTGTTTTTATAATGAAAATTGAAAATAACAATTTTATGATTTTGCCGATTTTTCTACAAATATTTTCTTATTAATTTTTTTTGTTGCATTGAACAATACAATTATAAAATAATT
The DNA here is from genome assembly GCF_004354385.1 of Drosophila innubila. Taxonomy (NCBI): domain Eukaryota; kingdom Metazoa; phylum Arthropoda; class Insecta; order Diptera; family Drosophilidae; genus Drosophila; species Drosophila innubila. Next base: position 30,353,560 of record NW_022995380.1, read on the forward strand.
CAATTCAAAGTTTTATTTCAAAATCATAGAATACATCTTGGTTTTTATTTTTATAGTTAAAATAAAAAATGGTTGTTATTATAATTATTACAGAACATATTTAATATGTTAATATATTTTATATGAATATTCTATGATTTTTAAATAAAAATTTTAATTTAGTTATTTCATAACTTTTTTAATATAGATAAAAAGTAAGAGTTAAAATTTGTTGTTATGATAAAAATTGCAAATAAAGTTTTAAGATTTTGCCGTTTATTCAAATATTTTCTGTGGGTTTGGTTATTTTTAAATTTAACCACCTTATTTTTGACCCTTAAGATCCTTGAGTAAATAAAACACATTGCATAGCTTTTCTCTAATTAAAAGTTTTCATTTTCTTTGTTTTGTTAAATATGTGAATGGAAATAACGAGTCTTTAGCAACTATGCATCATTAATTGGCATTTTGCTGTCTAAAAGCGTACAACGTTCTTAATAACTAGAGCATAAAATCATTCTAGGACAAAGTGAGAAAGCTTAGCTTTTCATTTTCTAAGTTAATGCAAAATTTGCGATTGAAATAGATACATATATAGATGTATGTGTATATATTCGTTTTGCATCTATGTTTCGGACTGGACAACAACGTGCTCATAGCGCATCTGATCGGGCGTATCCCAGCAGCTCTTTAAACAAGTAAAGACTAAAGCATTGCCGTATTCAATTGGCGCATTGCAGGAATTCTGTTGAAACCTGAGCTTTGGGATCAACGTGGGCAGCAGCTGCACCTCACAGATGGTTTCTCCCTTGCAGTTTGGACACTTGGGCAGCGGTTCATTCAACGGAGCCACCAGAAGCGGATGCGCATCCCTAGAATATCTGCAAAAAATTTAAGGATATTAAGAAAGTAATTCAAAACATATACTGTATAATTCGCTTAATTGCACCATTAATAAAAAAATTAATAATTTAAATTACCAATAATTGCAAATTTTTCATATTTTCTCAGTTTGCTGGTCTTATTATTAAAAAACTTTGATATTAATTGGTTGAATAAAATGCCCAAAATTGGCAAAAAATTCTACTTATGTACTATAAACATTAATTAAATTACATTACAAATAATATTAAATTTTTTTAAATTTAAAAATGTTATACTTAATTCTATTTATGAATTGGAAAAGTTTTTTTTTATGAAATCTTGAAGAGCTGTATTTTTGTCTTTTAATAAATACCACCGATAACTTATATTCTAAATTTGAATTTAATAAATCCGAAAAATAATAGCTATGTATGACTTTGATTTAATTACTCAACAAAAATAATTGTTATATTTAGGACTTTTATTTTAATTTTTAATTAAAAGACAAAGACCATCAATTGCTTACCTTAATAGCTGTCCTGGATTCTGCTGTATGGTTGTGATGAAGTTGTGGAACACCACATCACCATGGGCGGGCAACGCCTTCTCGTATGCTTCCGGTTGTTCACCACATGCTTCCTTGCCGCCGGCAGATGAGGCGGATGCAACAGGTGAACGCGCTGGATTCTCATCCTGCAACTTGTACTCCTGATAGAGATCGCGTATGTGATCCATTGAGAGCAGGCCACCATAGTTTTCATACTCCTCCTGCTTCGCATTCGTCTCCACATCCACTGCAATGTAGAGCGACTTGAGTGTGAGATCCTTGATCTGGGAGAGCGGTCCCAACGTGGCTGGCAATGAGGTATGCTTCAGCAGCGCAATCAGATCCCGCTCCGGTTTCTTTGGTGTATCCACTAGCACGACATCCGTCTCGGGACCTGCGATTAAATCAAATTTAAAGTGTTGTTTTATGCTAATTATGATATTATGAGTTAATTAAGAGTGAAAACTTGAGATTTAAAATTTAAAATTTTCTAAAATCCTAAGGGGGGACCCTATGCTTTGAAAACAAAACCAAGATCTAGAGGGGAAATAATTTTTTTTTAAAATAAATTTAGTTTGAATACAGAATGAATTTAGAGACCGAATCATGATTAAAATGATATTCCGTTTGAAAATCGGATCAGTTTTGACAAAGTTATGGCAGTTTGAAGTCGGTCACATCCTTGACCAAGCAACTTTACAAGTCAAAATTTTTGTCCAATTCGACATGATTTTTTACAAAAAAATGAAAGGTCCCAGAATCAAATTTAAAGTGTTGTTTTATACTAATTACGATATAAGGAGTTGTTTAAAAGTGAAAACTTGCGATTTAAAATTTTGAATTTTCGAAAATCCAAAGGGGGGACCCTATGCTTTGAAAACAAAACCAAGATCTAGAGGGGAAATAATTTTTTTTTTAAATAAATTTAGTTTGAATACAGAATGAATTTAGAGACCGAATCATGATTAAAATGACATTCCGTTTGAAAATCGGATCAGTTTTGACAAAGTTATGGCAGTTTGAAGTCGGTGAAATCCTTGACCAAGCAACTTTACAAGTCAAAATTTTTGTCTAATTTGACATGATTTTTTACAGAAAAATGAAACTCGTCAAAATCAAATTTAAAGTGTTGTTTTATACTAATTACGATATAAGGAGTTGTTTAAAAGTGAAAGCTTGCGATTTAAAATTTTGAATTTTCGAAAATCCAAAGGGGGGACCCTATGCTTTGAAAACAAAACCAACATCTAGAGGGGAAATAATTTTTTTTTTTTAATAAATTTAATTTAAGTGCAGAATGAATTTAGGGGCCGAATCATGATTAAAATGATATTCCGTTTGAAAATCGGATCAGTTTTGACAAAGTTATGGCAGTTTAAAGTCGGTCACATCCTTGACCAAGCAACTTTACAAGTCAAAATTTTTGTCTAATTTGACATGATTTTTTACAGAAAAATGAAACTCGTCAAAATCAAATTTAAAGTGTTGTTTTATACTAATTACGATATAAGGAGTTGTTTAAAAGTGAAAACTTGCGATTTAAAATTTTGAATTTTCGAAAATCCAAAGGGGGGACCCTATGCTTTGAAAACAAAACCAAGATCTAGAGGGGAAATAATTTTTTTTTTTTAATAAATTTAATTTGAGTGCAGAATGAATTTAGGGGCCGAATCATGATTAAAATGATATTCCGTTTGAAAATCGGATCTGTTTTGACAAAGTTATGGCAGTTTGAAGTCGGTCACATCCTTGACCAAGCAACTTTACAAGTCAAAATTTTTGTCCAATTCGGCATGATTTTTTACAAAAAAATGAAAGGTCCCAGAATCAAATTTAAAGTGTTGTTTTATGCTAATTTTGATATAATGAGTTGATTAAAAGTAAAAATTTGAGATTTAAAATTTTGAAATTTCAAAATTTTAAAGGGGGGACCCTTAGCAGGGTGGTTGAAAAAATTAAATTTCCTAAATGCACAAAATTTGACTTCCGCCTAATCGCAATTTTCAAATTTTTTCTAGCAGAAAGAAGATATTGAACAAATTAGGTACCGAAATAAAAAGCTGAACTCCCACCTTAATATAATTTTTACCATGAAATACACCACCTTGTTAATAATTTGACTATAGGTGCAATCGAAATAAAATCATTGTTTATCGAAATAGGTATTTTTTGGAAATATCTAAAGGGTTACCTTCAATCTCTGCACAAATTGTTGCAGTTGCTGCCGCTCCTCCAGGTGCTCCTCCTGCTGCATCTGCACTTGCTGTGGAAACAACAGCAGCTGCACAATTCGCATTCGGATCCTCTGCGAGTTGCTCCGGCGTATTCATGTCGATCTGAATTGAATTGAAGCCACAGAGTAAATCATTTTCCACCGAGGTACTCTCATCATCATCATCCTCATCATTTAGTTTAGCCACTTCAGGGAAATCCTCATCAGCAGCTGGCAATAATAGATTCGGTCTTAAATTGCCATTTCGCTCGTTCTGCTCATCATCGGCGGTCAGATCCATGGCCTCGATCTCTGCCACAATCTCTGGTTCCCCCCAGCTGCCCCAATCGTCGGCTCCATTGCACCAGTTTACCTTTTGTTGTTGTTTGTTCTTTTTCTTCTGTTGTTGTTGTTTGTTTACCATTTTGGGTGACTGTTCACTGATAACATCAAACTGATTGTCCAGATGCTGAGTGCGTACACAGACCCAACTTTTGGAATTCTGTGAGCAAGCTGGACTCACACAGGCGAATACATAGAGATTGCGATGGAACTGGGAGCGATCCAGGGGTGCATACATCTGCACGAGTAAGGGACGCATCATGCCGCACAATGGGCAAACGGGCACGGTTACTTCATGTCTCGGCCAATTCTATTGGTAAAAAATCAATTTTAATTATATTGTGTCTCTGGGAGACACACACACACGCACGCATATGAATGCGGCTCTGTTGTGTGTGTGTGTGTATGTGTGTGCAGTGCTGAGCAGCATTTGCATTTGCTGTGACAGTTCACAAGCATTTTATTTACTTATATATTTAGTAAATCAATAACAGTCGAATTTATGTAAATAATATGCTCTAGATTTTTATATTTATACATATTTACATGCATACATACATTTAACAATTTTATATGTAAATAAATACACATTTCTATTGCATTTATTCACTGTCACTGTTTTCCTTAGAAAAAATCACAATCACTGCTCATCACTTATCACTTTTGTACTTACTGGAGTGCCACCGATTTTGTTGGTGCAACTATTGAGAAATGCAGCCTGTTTAGCTGTAATTTCCTCATCCTCGTAGCCTAAATACACCGTGGATTTATTCTTTGCCATTTTTGCATCTTTTAAAACGTCTGCAGTTGAACAAACTAAACGTTTTTCACACGCCGCGACTTTATTTAGGGTTGTTGACAAAAAATATTAATATATCGATAGAGCACTTTTTGCGATAGACTCTTTTTGTGAACGATATTTTTTATATCTGACGATATTTTTATTTCTATTATATGCATTATTTTAAAACAGTTTTAACCATTTCTGAGTATCTAGAAAGATATGGGGAGCGGGGTGTTCTTTGGAGCCTTGTTTTCTAAAAATGTTGTATTTTTTGTTATACATTACTATGATATTTAATAATAATGAAAATCTGATTTAAATATGGTAGTCACTTTTTATCAACATATTTCTGTTCCTACTCCAACCCCCCCCAATCAAAAGCCCCAAATCCCTACTAACAATATAGTTTTTAGTATTACAAAACATTAATATTTTGAAGCGGATTTATGTTTTGTACTTACGTTGAATTGCATATTTTGGGTCCTCCCCCGTTTTGCCCCACTCACACTACCCCCAACACCCACGCAACTAACATCCCCATTTCATATTAATGTTAAGTAATGCTTTAATTTTTAAATAAATTAATTTTTGTTGTATCGAAAATACTGATAGTTTAAAGCTAAAAACTCTTTCAATATGTTGAAATCAATGTATTGTACCCGATTTTTGTGATCCCGCACAAACCAGCATGCTCCACCTCCACAACCCCCAAGCCCCCACCACAACCCCATTGGATCTTGTTATTATTTATTATTATTATTTATTTTAGTACCAAATATAACGATAATTACAATTTCTTAATGTTGAACTAAATTTATGACAACCGATTTTTGTGTCGCTCCACCTACCGTTCTGACCTACCCCCACCACCACCCCCACAACCCCAATGGATATTATTATTATTTATTGCAATATTTATTAAATTCATTTGTTGTTAGTACAGAACATACCGAAACATAACAATTTTTATTACATGTTGAAATGAATTGATGGCAACCGATTTTTTTGGTCTCCGACCTACACCATCTCAACCCCCACTCCCACCACCCCTACCCCCACTGTCACCCGCACACAATTAAATATTAATTATAAATTTCTTTTTACTTTTGTTTCTATTATAAAATGTTTTGTAAAATATCGATATGTTGCGATAGTTGGCATGACGCGTTTCCCAACACTACGTATGGTATGGCGTGTTGTGGAGCACTGTTTTGTTTCTCATGTTGTGTCCGACCAATTCTCAACTAGTTCTAGCTCCCCATTAATGTAGTGGGGCTCGTTTTTCTGTTAAAGTTATCGCTTCTCGGCCTTTTGGCTAAGATCAAAGTGTAGTATCTGTTCTTATCAGCTTAACATCTGATAGTTTCTCCATTGGAGAACAACAAATGTTAAACTGATTTTTGGAAATAGACGGAGTGCTAGGAGCTTGCTCCACCTCTGTCGCGGGTTGGCCCGGTATTGCAGTACCGCCGGGATTCGGCCCAACTAAATAATAAATATAAAACTATAATTAGTTATTATTTAAGTTAAATCTGATTTCCATTAAAATTTGGATTCATACCTAACTTGTGGTATATCGGAGTAGGGGGTCAAGAAAATTGACTGCCACTGCAGAAATCTTCAAACATTCATAACTTTGTGAAAACTCAACCGATTTCCATGCGAAATATCTTTTTTAAAATGATTTGATCTCAATATGCACTTTACATTTAAACTTTATTAATTTTGCCCAAAAAAAAAAAAAAAATTTTTCCCGACCATTACTTGTTACCCTCACCTTTGACTTTTTCGAAGAATTTGGTTTCCAAAAATTTTAAATCTCAAGATGTAATTTTGTTTATGATTTGGCAGTTTATTTTGAATTGTAACATTATTAATGAGAAAATAGAAATTTTTTTTTCCATTACAGGGGTTGACCCGTGTCTAAAATTTTTCAGTGGAAGTAGCAAAAGTTGTTAAATTTATATTTTTCACTGCTTTGACTATTTACAAATGTTTAATATGATTGGTTGCATCTGCTTCAAATAAAAAAAGTAACCAAAGACGCAGTCGAGATAAAATATTGAACAAAGGTAGCGACAACACCAAAAGTATGACAGCAATAGTGAAATCAGAAATTGTGGGCGTCAGAGCGAGACAAAACATTTCATAGTAGAGATGGGCACGTGTCATTTCTCGCAGGCGTCTTCAAAAAAAACCCTTGTTTTATCATTAACGCATCTCTTTTTATCAATACACAACGATATGTTTTTTCAAACATAATGTAATTTGACATACCATATCTAAAAAGCAACTTGAGTTTTATTTTTGAAGAATAATAATAATAATCAAAATAGCAACTTGAGTTTTATTTTTGATCAAAAAAAAACAAAACTCAAGGCAAAATCAAAAAAATAAAACTCAACAAATAGCTATTATTTTATGACTTTTATTTTTTGCTTGAAATGAATATTTATTTAATAAGTAAAATAATAGAAATCATAAATTTTAAGATCATGGTGAAATTGCATAGATTACTTTTAAAGAAAATTGTTGGTATATTTCATCTTTTTTTTACAGTTGTAAGAAGTGAATGATTTTTTGAATTAAAAAAAATCAAAATAATCATATTTTTACTGACCTGGGCCTCAAAAAAAATAAAACCCGTGCACATCTCTACCTCAAAGTCTGTTTTCAAATTGATCTACAAAGGACAGCAAAAAAATGAGAGCGCTCTCTGAGTAATGTATTATGGCAGCTGCAGTCAAAGCAGCAGCAGATGTTCGACTTCTGCAAGCCGCAGTTTTGCTGTTTGCTTGGAAAATTACAGTTCTGCCGCCACGAAGGCACAAAAGCCACCTTAAAACAACCAAGAACAACACAGCAAAACAGCCGAACTCTCGCATCGCGAGAGAACAAGCCGCTGATCGTGTTATTTATAGAATACATATACTCTCTCACTCTCTCTCTCTCTCTTTGCATGTGCTCAAGGTGAATTTTGTAAATTCACCTTGCGTGCGTCGACTGCGACGCGACGTCGGCAGAATTACATTGTTGAAGTATACAGCAGAAACAGCAAAGAGCCGACTGCGACTTCAGTCGAAATGCAACTTGCGAGACTTGCAGAAGTTAAACTGTTGCTGCTGGTTCGCATTTGTCGTTTTCGACTGCGAAATCTTTTTTTATTTAACACAGTTCGAGATTCTCGCTAGTAATATTTTTATTTTATTTTTAAGTTTCATATTTTATTTTGTATTAATATTAGTAAAAATTTCATGTGCTCTCGTCCACTTTCAGTGAAGAGTAAATAATAATTTTTGACCAAGTCTATGTTTGTTTCGTCAGTAGAGATAACACGAACTGTTCACTTTAACTTCACTTTATTAAATCTTCAGTATTAATGCTAAATTTTCATATGTACATATCTACAATGACTTTACAAAAATTGCTATATTCCGATAACTTTAAGCTTAACAATCGATAAAATTCATGTGTAACATAATCAGGGTACTACAACAATGGAATGCGACGTAAACAATGTTAAACAAAAGCTTCAGTGTCGCCATTTTTTTTAAAACCCTAATGGTGTTTTGACACGTGTAATTTTATTCTGACCCCTTTCGGTTTCTTGTAAAAAATCATGTAAAATTGGACAAATTTTTTTGATTTGTAAAGATTTTTAAACTGGCATAACTTCATCAAGGTTAGGTGGCCTCCTGTCAGACAAGGCACGCGTGTTTCTGGTGGCGGGGGCAGCAGAGGGAGTGGGGACTCTAGGGGCCTGGGGGAGACTTCTGTCGGCAGTTCCGGACCGGTTGAATTCGGCGCCGCGACATAATAAAAAATTATGTGACAAACATATAGATTTATCTGCAGGCGCATTGCGCTCTTTGGCTTTAGCTTCTTTCTCCAGTTTTTTTTAGCTTCACTTTCTTGGCTTTAATTAACGCTGGAAAGTCTAAATCCATGTAAAAACAATATTCTCGCTCCCAGAAATTTTTCTAGGCCTGACATATTTTTTTTCTTATTACCACACAAAATAACAAAGAATAAGACAATAAAGTAGGATGAGAATTAAAACCACAAAAAAAAAAAAAAATGGCCGCAATGTTAGGATTTATTATAGAAGTGATTTTTTGGTAATTAATTTATTTTCTTAGCTTTGCTAAATTTACTAGAGGCGAATATTTTTAATGTAACTGTATTATGATATCAGCTGTTTTACAAATATTTTCAATATAACGGCATATGAATGCTGCTACAGGGGCCGACTATTTTCCAATTTTATCCTTTTGCTGTCCCATGTTTTGTAAAAATTTTGTTTTTTGTTCAAACAACTGCCCCGGAAGGCTAAGAGTCTCCCGGGGTGTGTGGGCAGCACGTACACAAAGACTTATGCTAAGACTTATACTAGTTGAATAAATAAAAAATAGCTGGGCATTGCCGCAGCAGTCAAGTAAACAATAAAATCCCGTGGTGGTTGTCAAGTTGTAGCCTATGGGAGGCTATACTGTCTGGTGCCGGAGACGTGCTCCACGTAGATGTCTCGCGACCAATGCACCGTCTCCGACACGATCAATCTCCTCATCAACGAGGCATAGCTCCTGGACACGTGGAGCAGCTTCAGGACCCTCAAACGGAACCGTGACATCTATAATGATGACTTTCTTTGTGGCCTCATCCCGCCACACGATGTCCGGTCGCAGAGCTTCCAGTTCGCCAGCAACGCCCTCTACACGGCAATTCTCCCTGAGGGTTCCCCTGACCTTCGCGGCCTTCGAGATGCGGGCAGCGATCGCGTTGTGCCGCAGCTGCATGGCCGCTGAGTGCGACATGCAGTGGCACAACACGTGCGGGATTGTTTCGTTCGCATACCCGCAAACTCGGCACCGCTTGTCGCCATCCCTCCAGCGGATGGCGCCGTTGACAGGGAGATCCCCAGCCTCGCTCGGTGAATAAATCGCCATTCGGCGAAGCGAGTGAATTTACCGTCCCTCACGAAGGCGTTGCTGGCTGCCGAACCTCCAGACAGCTGGAAGACCTTACCCTGGTCGGGCTTGGCGGTCAACGCATCGAGGTATGAGTACTGCGCAGCTTGTCTAAGTAAACGGATGACATGGCTGCGAGTACTCGCTCCCATCTTGACGCGCCTTGCGCCCTTTCCTCGACATTCCAGGGCAAGGTCCCCACTGCCTGGAATGGCCGTCCACGCCAGCCCCAGATGCGACGCCTGACGCCGCGATGCCTTCCTGACATCCGTCCAGAAGCCTGGGTTTCCCCCTCTGTCCTTCCCAAATGGGCCTTCAAAGGAGCCAGAGAGGTACTCTGCGATCTGCCCCAGCGTTGGCTCGTCTTTAGTGCGACACTTGACATTCTCCCTCAGCGAATCACTGAAAGTGTGCTCGACGCGTGCGTCCTTGCACGTTAACATCCTGAACGCATGTGCGATGGTCAGGATGTCTGCCAGGTCCGCTGTAGGGAGACTGCCCGCACCTCCTCTCCACGAGGGAAGAAAGACGACGTCAGCGCTCGCCTGTGAGGCAGACACATCCATTTCTCCACGAGATTCATCCTCGAACTCGAGATGAGGCATAATGAACGTACGCAACTCATCGATTTTCTGCCATGGGGCCAGCAGCGATTCGTCAATTTTGTTGGCGTCGTTCACCATGCTCTTGACCGAGTCCAGTGGGGTTTGGTCTACGTCCAACCCGATGGGGATGCCCAGGTATTCGTAGGCGTCTCCAGCTCCCATTGTCTTGAGAGGCCCCTCTCTCAATCCAAACTATGTCGGAGAGCCGTGCGCCTTGCGGCCTTGCCGCTTAGGTGTAGCGTGGCGCACTTCCCCGGGTTGAACTTGAGTCCCGCTCTTCGCGCCGCATCTTCAGCCACTCTCAGGAGGTGGGCCATTTCCTCCTGAGACGCCGCCACCAGCACGATGTCATCGGCGTATGCCAGCGCCCGATGCATCGTGCCGTGGAGAGCGTATCCTGCCGATTGTTGCTCTATGTCGCGCAGGATACGCTCCATGGCGAAATTAAGTATGATTGGGCTCGCCGGACAGCCCTGTTTCACTCCGGCGTTGAGGGGGATGGGGTCCGTGTATCCCGAGCTAGTCCGCACCCTTGTCGTGGAGCCTGTGGTCATCGACTCAAGTAGCACTTGGGCTGCCCTAGGCACACCCATGCCAGCCACGGCATCCTGGATGACCCGGTGAGGGATGGAGCCGAATGCATTGGTTAGGTCTAGCCAACCAAGCACCAGGTCTCTTTCCCCCCCGCTGGCAGTCCTCCAGGATTTGGCCGAGCAGGAAGTTGTGCTCATGATAGTACTCGTACTCCTCAGGAAACCCTTCTGAGGATGACCCAGGCGGTTCCCGTTCACAGAAAAGACCATAAGACGATCCGCAACAACGGAATATAAAACTTTTGAGCCAGCGCGGATTCCTTCTTTTATTTCAAATTTAAAATTGACTTCCATAGTTCACTCACAAGCGATTTATGTACGACGAGATATTTATGTTAGAGATGGACAATGTAGAGATGGGCGATAAGTATTTTAATCTATCGATCTAAGATCAAAGTGAGTTGCGAGCTTTTTGTAGTTAACGTCTTGACTTGAGCACGATCAATTTATACTGTTTTATTTTTATAAAATATACTTGACCATAATATTTGTTTAATTATTTATTTAATTTAATTAGTTCTCTAAATTAATTATACTTGTCTTGACTTTTTTTAAATTAAGTGCTGACTTGACTACATTTTTTTTGTTTTGGGATATCTCTCCAGTTGGGAAATTTTTTTGGGGTGTAATTTATAATTTTTTTTTCTGCGTTAATTATGGACCCATATAAATTTGTTTACCCCTTTGTTATTTTAAATTGTTTATTGTTATTAAACAATTTCAGGGAGCGAGATTACTGTTTTTACATGGTTTTAGACACTCCGGCGTTAATAAAAGCCATGAAAGGGAAGCCAAAAAAAAACGGGAGAAAGAAGCTAAAGCTAAAGATCGCACATATGTAATTATTAATTATTTATTGAAAACATCTTTCTACAAGTTTGTTTACCACTTTGTGGGTAAACACGAGTACCCACTGTGACTGGCCAGGGACTCTCGGGGAAACATTATGAAGGGCAGATGGCAGATACCTGGCAGCCAACCAACACATAACCAGGATTCATCCTACGGTCCCCGTGGTTCTGCCGGGACTGCGATACCGAGTGTAAGGGAATGTGGGTGCTAAGCACCATGTCAAAAAAGAGCATCCGCAAATCGATGTCGATGTCTATGACATGCTCCGCATTCCCCGTCCCCGTGATTCTCAGTTTATCCAGCGATGCGCAGTGCTAAATGGGAGCTAGCTGCGGGCGTGACAATGTTGGAAGCGCAATGATGCACTGTGACGGGCCGTGACGCATTGTGACATAGTTGAAGAACAACGAGGATAATCCTCGATCAGTGTGTTGCGCTGTGCCATTGATGTGACACGGCGGAGAAGATCCGGCGATGCGCTATGCCGACAGGGCACAGCGATGACGAATCTGGGAGATGTTAAGAGCGGAAGCGGGTCTCTTCCAGAGACTGATCCCAGCAACTGGCGGCCGCTGTCACTTGATGATTCTGTTTCCAAGTTGTTTGCGGCCGTTGTTGCGGATCGTCTTATGGCCTTTTCTGTGAACGGGAACCGCCTGAGTCATCCTCAGAAGGGTTTCCTGAGGCACGAGGGCTGTCATGAGCACAACTTCCTGCTCGGCCAAATCCTGGAGGACTGCCGGCGGGGGGAAGAGACCTGGTGCTTGGTTGGTTACATCTAACCAATGTGTTCGGCTCCATTCCCCACCGGATCATCCAGGATGCGGTGGCTGGCATGGGTGTGCCCAGGGCAGCCCAAGTGCTACTTGAGTCGATGACCACAGGCTCCACGACAAGGGTGCGGACTAGCTCGGGATACACGAACCCCATCCCCCTCAACGCCGGAGTGAAACAGGGCTGTCCGGCGAGCCCAATCATATTTAATTTCGCCATGGAGCGTATCCTGCGCGACATAGAGCAACAATCGGCAGGATACGCTCTCCACGGCACGATGCATCGGGCGCTGGCATACGCCGATGACATCGTGCTGGTGGCGGCGTCTCAGGAGGAAATGGCCCACCTCCTGAGAGTGGCTGAAGATGCGGCGCGAAGAGCGGGACTCAAGTTCAACCCGGGGAAGTGCGCCACGCTACATTTAAGCGGCAAGGCCGCAAGGCGCACGGCTCTCCAGACCCAGTTTGGATTGAGAGAGGGGCCTCTCAAGACAATGGGTGCTAAAGAGACGCCTACGAATACCTGGTCATCCCCATCGGGTTGGACGTAGACCAAACCCCACTGGACTCGGTCGAGAGCAGGGTGAACCATGCCAACAAAATCGATGATTCGCTGCTGGCAGAAAATCGATGAGTTGCGTACGTTCATCAATCTTCGTCTTGAGTTCGAGGATTAATCTCAGGCGAGCGCTGAAGTCGTCTTTCTTCCCTCGTGGAGAGGAGGTGCGGGCATTCTCCCTACAGCGGACCTGGCAGACATCCTGACCATCTCGCATGCGTTCAGGATGTTAACGTACAGGGCGCACGCGTCGCGCACACTGCCAGGGAGTCGCTGAGGGATAATGTCAAGTGTCGCACTAAAGACGAGCCAACGCTGGGGCAGATTGCAGAGAACCTCTCTGGCTCCTTTGAAAGCCCAATTGGGAAGGACAGAGGGGGAAATATTAAAATATTTTCCCGAGGGACGGCAAGTTCACTCGCTTCGCCGAATGGCGATTTATTCACCGAGCGAGGCTGGGGATCTCCCTGTCAACGGCGCCATCCGCTGGAGGGATGGCGACAAGCGGTGCCGAGTTTGCGGGTATGCGAACGAAACAATCCCGCACGTGTTGTGCCACTGCATGTCGCACTCAGCGGCCATGCAGCTGCGGCACAACGCGATCGCTGCCCGCATCTCGAAGGCCGCGAAGGTCAGGGGAACCCTCAGGGAGAATTGCCGTGTAGAGGGCGTTGCTGGCGAACTGGAAGCTCTGCGACCGGACATCGTGTGGCGGGATGAGGCCACAAAGAAAGTCATCATTATAGATGTCACGGTTCCGTTCGAGAACGGCTCCGGAGCCCTCGACGCAGCTAAAGCGGCGAAGGCAGAAAAATAACGGCCGCTTGCAGGTACCACGTGGACGCCATCGTTGTGGGACCCGATAAAGGACTTATTTAAGTTCTTGTGTCATAAATAGTATCAGACAACACTTTAAAACTGATTCAAAGACTTTTAATTTTCTTCTCACAAATCTTGACAAAATGGACAAAAATTTTGACTTGTAAAAGTTGTCAGACCTATAGTAGTAAGAGTTTCTCAATGACTTCAAAATGGCAAAACTTTGTGAAAATTAACCGATTTTTATGCAAAATGTCTTTTGTAAAATAAATTGACCTTAAAATTAATTAATTAAAATTACAACTTTATTTATTTTATTACAAAAAAAATTAAATTTTACAAAGGTATAACGGAAAGGAAAAAGTGTGGAAAAATATGGTCAGTGATCGAAAAAAATGTAATTTTCAAATTTTTATGCAGCATTAAATTAGAGGTCAACATATGATAAAATTATAAAATTGTGGTGGTCAATCAATCGCAAAGATTTAATTATTATTTAAATCAAATTCTGAGATCGTAATTAGTATAAAACAACAACTTTTGAATAAGTGTCGGGGGAAAGTGTCAAGAATAAATAGAATAAATGGTCAGTGATGGAAAAAAAATTATATTTTTAAATTTTGATGCCGAAACGGCACGGAAATCGGTTAAGATCTCACAACGTTATGATATTCCTGGACTTTATTTTGCAGTGTGTTATTCTTATCGATACAGCGATGGTGAGTAGGTATCGTTAAATAAAGTCACACAGATATCGATACATTTAACGAATTAACTTTATTTCAATTTTAAACGAATTCGAAACAACAAATTAGAATTTAATATTCCTATTTTTACGGTTTGTAGAGTTCTATGAATTTGCTCGTTGTAATTTGTTTTAATGTTTAATTGCAGGGTGAAAGCAACAGTTGTTTTGACACTGCTTATGTCAAAAAGAGAGCTTTCACGAATACTACTATACACACACACTAGATGTGGGGGAAAGCTTTTGTATCCCTTCAGGTATAATTCCTACCGTGTGCGCGATGGATATTCAAGTGAATACATTACAAATGCTCGAATAGCATAGAATAAATTCATTTTAAAATTAACTATAGACCGCGCCGCACGTACCGTTAAGACGGTAAAAAAAAAAAAATAAAACAGTTAATAAAGAAACGAAAACTATATTTGCAAATTGTGAAACTTTAATTTAAACTTGATTATCTTCTTTGGGAATTTGCAACAATAATTTAGTAACTAATAAATGAGTAAGATAAGTGCATAAAATACAATTGGTTGAACTTAAACATTTTCTATTTAGTTGCCGTCATTTTGAACAATTTGTAGTTCTCGGTCAACAATATATTCATTGTCCTGTGGAAAAATCGATTGATTTAAGCGTGATACACGCAGTGCTGTCATCTCATGAGCTTTTCTACTTCAGTTCAATAGTTATCAAATACAAATAAGAAATAATCAAATAAGATAAATAAATTCAATATAAATCCAAATAAAAGTTGGAAAATTAAGACAAAATTACGCATGAACCAACATGATTGTCACATCTGGTGTGGATAGCACTGTTTCCTTAGGTACGTACTCAATGTCACTGTCACAGTCACTTTCACTTTCACTGTCACTGTCACTATCACATTTCATGTGTTGTTTACTGGGGAAAAGTTGTGGTATGGTGGGGTAGGTCCTAAGTGCGCAGTTGTTGGGAATTTCCGTTGATTCATATATTCATACATATGTTGCATGTTTATTTACACCGAGTCAAGAAAGTGTTTTCTCTAATTTCTTATTTAATTTTTGTCTATAGAACTCAATTAAACAATTCTGAATTTAACTGCTCTTAAAACTAAATAAACATTTGTTTATACGAACTTTTGTTTTGTCACAACACTTTCTTGACTGAATGTATGCAAGTGCTTATTTACACCATAACTATATGTGTATTTTATTGCAGGCACTGTTGAGGTCACAACACTCTTGGGCGTATTTTTTGGGGTACTAGTGCTATTGCTCCTGCTTTTTCTGTACATAAGTCGCAGATGTTGTTTTCATCACCGCCATGGCATCAATTGCTGTGACGAGCGACACCTGGCGGCCAAATGTGTGCAAAAGATCAGTAAGTTCATTTCGATTTCGATTTCGAAAACAAACAAAAAAACAGTGCACGACCAAATTTTATATACGATCCACAATTTTGATAATCAAAGGTTAAACTTGGGCATATTTTGTCTTAATTAACTTTTATTTTTTTATATCGGTTTCGTGACAGTTACCGGTTTTTTGTATATTTCGGCTTCGAAACACCGGCATTTTTTCAGTAGACAAGAAAAAGTTGTAAAAGTGTTAAACAAAAAAACCGTAAATATCAGATGTGTCACAGAAATCGAAAACAACCTCAAATATTCCAGAAATATATGAAATTTGGGAATATTTTAATTGGTTTTGCTTTATATGTATATTTTGTGTATATTTCAAAAAATCTTTCTTTAATAAGATCAATATTTATTTTAAAAATGATGATTACACATGATTGAACCTGAAGCTTGAAAGAATCGAAACTAATTAAAATGCATGAACCTGTTATTTCGGTTTGAATAATTTAGGTTTCGGTATATTAAACAAATGTTTCGTTTAGCGTTTCAGCTATGGTCAATCGGTTAATAATGGTTAAGGTTTACGATTTCGATAACAGTTTAAATCCCTGTTTAAAATAATAAGCTTTAAATATTTTA
Organism: Drosophila innubila; assembly: GCF_004354385.1. Lineage (NCBI taxonomy): Eukaryota > Metazoa > Arthropoda > Insecta > Diptera > Drosophilidae > Drosophila > Drosophila innubila. The sequence goes on from NW_022995380.1 coordinate 30,370,185, forward strand.
CTCTACCCTCTGAGGTGTCGAATGTATATAGATTTTTGTCATGCTCTGTACAAATATAATTTACATATATAATACATATAAATAATAATATAAAATAAAATAAATAATACATTTGTATAATGCAGCTCGAAAACGGCGTTATGAGAACACTAGTTCCGATTCCGAGGAGGATATGCTGCGCCGCCTGCGTTGGCATCAGCAGAATAACAACCTTTTGCCCAATGGTCAAAATGGTGGCAATGGCAAATTTGTTGGCTATGGCATGGGCATCGATCAAATGAATCCGCTGACAGGACTCGGACACACCTTCAATTATCATCATCATCATCAGGGTGACCTGCAAAGAGTCGTCACTGTGACCCGTGACCCTTTGGCCACTGCCGAGAGGGGCAAGGTCGGCATACCATCCTCGCACAGTGAGTGCAGCTCCAATGATTCCATTGAGGCGTCTGTGGACAGTCACACGGGCATTCTGACGGCAGGCGAAAGAGACAGCAGAGGTTTGTATAAATAATTAATTGACTCAAATTCAAGTTGATTCCGTGGATTTACCAATTATTCACCAATTACAGCTGGAACTGTGAGAAACATTTACAACAAGTCACAACGTTACCAGCATAAAGTTGACGTCTTGCCACAAAAGCTGGAAAAGGACAGGGATAGCGTGGTCGTAGTGCCCATTACAACATTTAGTAATAATAACAATACTAACAACAACAATAATAACAGCACTACAAATAATAATAACAATACCACAAACAACAACAACGATGATGTAAGTATATATTTAATTCTATACTATGTATTTTAACCAAGGCTGCAAACCGGTTCTGAACCGAACCTCGCTGAACCGGTTCGGCTCGGGCTTTTAAGCAATCCGAACCGGATCATAAACCGAACATTTGATGTTGTATGCTCCGGGAACCCGAACCTAAACCGAACCCATTTCTTAAATAAAAGGTTCGGTTCGAAATGTAAAAATAATTCCATTCTTTTTATTAGTGATGTAAGCATACATCGAAATATCGAGTTGATTGAATCGATTTCCATGAAAACATCGACACCACACTGGAGTTTGTTCATTGTAGTTCATTTGCAGAACTAAATGATCTTCAATCGAAACTTTTCTTGGAATTTAGTGCTTATCGAGAAATGAAGTGAATTCAATCGGGCGAAAACAAAACAAGTTCACTTATATTATATTATAACATAAGAAATCATAAAATAATAGGTCATCTTTTTTTTGGACCTAATTGAACCAAGGCTCGAACCCAAACCTTGGGTTTAGGAGGTATGTAAACCGGTTTGCGAACCGAACCTAGGTCTTGCTCTAAGCTTCCAACCATCGAACCGAACCTTTACCAAACCTTTGGTGGTTTGCAGCCTTGATTTTAACCATAGAGCGGAATTTGTTTATCCTTTGAACCTTATATTTTTGTTTAAACCATGGTTCAACTTAGGATAGAAAAGTATTTGTATTGCTTTCATTTTTCCGTTATCTCTTACGTCAATTAACTTTGATGTAAAAAAATGCAATTTTTTTTTATTAATTTTATTTTATGGTCTAAATATGAAAACTACATATTTTTTTGATTTATATTCAAAGTCTAAAATAGAAAAGTCTAAAAAGAAAATAGTTAAGTTAGGGCTCGCGGAGTAAATAATTTTAAGGGTTAGGTTCATTAACCGGTTTGGGTTGCAAAAAACTTGAAAAGAATAACCAGGTCATATAAAATTTGGAGTATTACATATTATATATTATGTTATGATTTTAAAATTAAAAAATCAATAAATAATTTTTCAAGAAAATTTAAAAATGTCAAATACAAAAAAGTTTTTCAATTACTAGTAATGTTATCAAATTAAATTTTCAATCATATAAAACTAAAATTAATGCAATTTTCTTGAAATATATTTAGCAAATGTTTTTGATGAAAGTAATTTTGTTTCTTTAGGAACCACTTTTTGATACAAGCGACTTGCGTTCCATAAAGTCGGATGATATTCTCGTTACCGATTCAAAGATCACAGCTCCACGTGGACCTATCGAGTTGGAGATGTCATTGCTCTACGATGCTCCAATGCGAAAGATGACGGTGCATGTGATGCAGGCAAGATGTCTGCCGCCTCTGGGAAATGGTCAGCAGACGCACACACAGGTGAGAGTAGTCTCTATCCTAAGCAAAATATCTTTAAGAATGGAAAATATTTAGATTTACTATTTTTTAATGGAATATGCCGGAAAAACGATATATGTTTTTGTTTTTAAATTTTATTATACAAAATTATTGTAACTCTTATTTTTTAGCTCGATTAAATAAAAGAGTAATTAATTTTGCATTCATCATAATTTAATGTTAATTATTGTAACAGACTTTTTTTATTCGAATCCAAAAAACAAGAATTGTATTACAGCTTTTATAATACAAATTGAAACTTAATTATTATATCATATTTTTATTATTCACATAAGAAATATTAATTATTATTTAATTAGAATGGAAGTTTTCGAAGTTAAGCTAAATCAAAATCGTTTATAAATTGAAGCTGAAATAAAAAAATTTAATTTTTTTTATTCAAATCGAAAACTAAGTTAGTTTTCCGAAATTTTTATATTTACTTTTTCATTTACATTAAGATATAAGAATTATTTTAAAATTCGTATATTAAAAGTTTCTTAGTTGCAACTTTTATCATACGAATTTTATTTGTATATATTGTATATATTGTATTTTTGTATAATATTAAAGGTTCCTCCTTTTTTAACAAAAATCCTAATAATCTTGAATTATTTGACAGGTGCGTATGTTAATGCTGCCGAATAAGAAGCAGAAGCACAAGACCAAGATTCGGAGTGGTGAGAATCCGCAGTATATGGAGAGCTTTCTGCTGCATCGTGTCAATCCCGAGGATGTCAACAACATGGGACTCCGTGTCCGTCTCTACGGCTGCGAACGTCTGCGCAAGGAACGCCTCATTGGAGAGGCGTACGTGAGTTTTGCCACCGTCGATTTGGAGCTGGAGACGAATCTGTGGCTGCCGCTGGAGCCGCGTAATACATCATCGCTATTGGGCTCGACCAGCGATCTGTTGAGCTTGGCCAGATCGGACAGTGCCGGCTCCACATCCTCCATGCAACATGGAGGCGTTTCGGAGCTGCTTCTCGGTCTGAGCTACAATGGAGTCACGGGTCGACTGAGTGTCGAAATCATCAAGGGTAGCCAGTTTCGTAGTCTGACTTTAAATAAGGTGACTCAAGTACAAATTTCGTTATTTTTTTCAATTTTCTTAATTTGCTCGTCATATTATAATTTACAATATATTTATTTAGGGATTAAAACAGTAATCAAAATCGTAACTTTTTCAACCTATTGAAATTGGTAACGGTATTGATTTTTAAAAAGGTTTTTTTTTAATTTAAAGAATTTTTAAAGACTTTTTAACGTTTCTAGAATTTGTTCTTTTTTGTAAGCCAAAATGATATCGAAATAAAACCGATATACAAAGAAATTTCATATCTGAAACCCTGGCTGAAATCTAAATTCGATTTGTTTTATATATATTCTTTTAAAGTTTTAAGTAAAATTTTCCAGTTTTTTTTGTTTTGTTTTTTAATAAATGGTATATAATTAAATCCAAATTACATTTTATAACAATATAGTATTCTAGTTGAGGTTTCACCAAAGTCTAATTTGTTCAGATCTCTGATCCATATTTAATATTATCTCGATATTCATTTGTAAAATAATATTTCCATAACTTGTTATAATTTTCAAAAAATATTTGTATCATTTGTAAAGGCGCCCGACACATATGTGAAGATGTGTATGGTCAGCAGCATTGGCCAGGAGATTTCCAGGGCCAAAACATCGATACGTCGCGGTCCCAATCCGCTGTTCAAGGAGACATTTGCATTCCAGGTGGCGCTGTTCCAGCTAAACGATGTCACACTCATGATCTCCGTGTATGCCAAACGGCATATGAAAAAGAATGAGATGGTCGGCTGGTTTAGCATGGGATTAAACTCATCGGGGCCGGAGGAGTGTGCTCATTGGACGGATGTCTGTGAGATGCCAAAGGGTGAGATTCTGGCACGTTGGCATGTCCTTGTGGATTCCTGATTCGAGCAGTTGGGACAGTCCTCAGGACGCAGCAGTAAAGCCTTTAAGAAACTAAGCTTTGCTGCGTTCAAGGACAGGTCCAAAGAGAAGACGCCCAAGGAGAAGGATAGGGATAAGGACAAGGATAAGGATTCAAATGGCACTCAATTTCCTGCCGACAATGCGGTTGCAGTTGATATTGATATTGAGCCCGGCTTGGAGCTGGATTTTGTCTAGAATTGATCTACATTGGTCTATTTTTTATTGGAACACCAATTGATGTGTACTTTTTGCATAATCTGGATAACTATTTAACCAGATTTCGAGCCCACTTGCGGGCTCAAAAAAAAAAACAAAAACTTTGTAATTTGGAAGAAAAAAAAACAAAAAACAAAAAACAAAATTTGGCACACACACATTTTATGATATTAAAATGTGTGTAGAAAACTACAAAGAAATACAATTAACTAGTATTATTAAACTTTTATACGCAAAATGCAAAATGCATAACTTATTACTCAAGTTTGAACTTTATAATTGTTTGTGATAAAGCATATATGATAATGGCTAAAAGAGAGAGAGAGAGAGAGGGAGACGTGGAAAAGGAGGACATGTCAACATTTTTGTAATTAATATTTCTCTGCAAAACTCAACAAAAAAAGAAAAAAAAAACATTTAACCGCAAAGGTTTTGATGGTCCGTTCCCAATGGACTAGCACTTTTTATTACCATAAATAAGAATTTCCAAAATCAAATAATTATTAGCATTGTTAACCATGTTTGGTCAGAATATTTGAATGTGCAAAATACGTTAAATAAACGAACAATAAACTTATACACATTGAAACTAACAATTAAATTAATATATATATAATTTAAATTTAAAACTTAAAATCTAATACATTTATTTGTTCTTTTATTTATGTCAACTAAAACAGTCGACAAAAATAATTTATTAAAATTAAATTTTAAAAAGAAAGCTGAAATGATAACAAAATGATTTGTTATTTACATATATTTAGAAACAAATTATTAAGCTCATTCAAAAAAGTTTACAAAAGGATTTTATATATATTAACTGAAATTCATATAAATTTTACAAATTGAGATGAACCAATTAATGAATATATTTGACATTTAAATGTTCAACTGAAAAGATAAAAAATGTATTTGATCCAACATTTCTTTTCTTTTGATTGGGGAAACTCAGATAAGCCCAATAAAAATAAAACATTACATTATTTTATTGTACTATTCATTAATATATTTTTCTATATCGCATATTTAAATATTCTGGCAAAAACAAACCGCAAATAGCAACAACAAAAAACAGCAACAATTGTAGCCAACGCATACCACATACCTAAATATAAATATACATATACATATACAAAACATACCTTACATAGTGGACAAAAATGAGGAAATTCTAGACATTTTTTAACTAGAAAAAAATCATGCGCATTGTTCCAGTTTTTATATGAATATAAAATACAAAAAACATACAAAACTACCTAAATTCTAGGATTCAAATAAAATACGCACAAAAATTCGAATGTACAACTCGAGTGAAGAAAGCAGAGATCGAAAGTTGATTATGTTTATAACGAGATATTGGAAATCCAGCACCATTTATTCAATATTTCAAGAGGGTTGCTCGGAAACTATATAAAAAAAAACAACATTTAATGTTGAAGTTTGAAAACAGAAAAAACAAAAAAAAAAAACAGAGAATGAATATAATTATTAAATATAATTATCAGAGAGTTGTGTTTGGAGCACATTTTGAAATCAGGCTCAGAGTACGCTGGCGTTTAAACTACCTATTTAAAGGAGGGGGAGCGCATTTACCTTAAAAGACAAATTAAAAAAAAAAAAAAACAAGAGAAAAGTAAATAAAATGTAGGCTAAACTAATTATACGGAGAAAAATGGAAAGCTTTAATAAATGTTGGTACTTAATTGATTTTTACTCAACTGTCGAAAGTCTTAAGTATTTAAATGCAAAGGAATATAGACAGATACTTAAATAGTTTAAATATTTTATTACATATAGTATAATATATATTTGTATCTTTTGAAAAATCTCTATATGTTTTCGATGTCCAATATTTTATAATCACAATTCAAATGAATATGTGTTCGATGTTACTGAACTTTGCGATATATTATAAATTTAAACTACAATTTAATTTTGCAAGAAAGTACGAGTATTCGTAATTTGGAGGGATGGGGATAAAGAGTTGAGGATAAAAGCAAAAGCAAACGCACTTAAGAACTTGTCAAGTCATTTTTTGTATAACATATATATTTATTCTATAAGCTTCTCTATGTGTGCATCTAACTTTACAATACGACAAAACCAAAACGATTATCGTAGAGTCTTGCAAATAAATGATTGAGTTTATTTGTTAAAGTACTTTGGCCTCTATGTAGAAAACTCCCTCCATTAAACTGCAAAACTGAATCAAGTGATTGGATTTTCCTGGAATAGATTACAAAAAACATTTCTACTTTTCAATTTAAAGCAATTAAATTGTCATTGTTGATTATTAAAATATTAATTTTAATATTACATAATTGTGACTTACAAATAAAAAATGATAACATTAACAACAAAATGTTACGCTAACAAATACAATAATCTATATATAAAAATCTAATTTATTTTCTGCGCTTGCGACGCAGCGTCTTCTTCATGCTCCCCGCATAATTATCATTATCATCATAATCATTATCGCTGTCATCGGGAGTTTCCTGAGAGTGTTTGTGTGCCGATCCTGATCCAGATCCCGATCCTGTTGCCTGTGCATCCCACTCCTTGCGCAATTCACTGAGCATGCCAGGTGTAAGCAATCCCTGAGCTAACAGTCTCTCCGTGAGTCGACCACGTGTTGAGCTGGGCAGTCGAGGCTCCTTTATTGACGTGGCACGCCTCATATTATAAGTGGGCACATCGCCATCCTGTCCAGCCTCTGTGTTCTTAAGTAACCTGGTTATTTGAAAGACGCCCTGCTGAATGATCTCATCCAGCTCCTTTTGAGCCTCACGCACACTTGCTGCATCCGGGAAGATATCCATAAAGCGATAGCTGCAAGTAATACATTTGTTTAGATGAGGACAAAATTTTTAAAAATATTTTGAATACATTTTAGAAATAAACAAAAAAATAAACTCGAAAAAAAAAACAATTGAGGCAATAGAGGTTTATTTGATAATTTTTATCAAGAAAAGTCAAACTCAAAGAGACTCACTGACTGATCATTGCACAGCCCAAACCATAAGGCCTAGGAGTTTGAAATTTTCACACAACATAGTTGGAACTATTTTTATGGAGCAAGGTCAAAGTTCACATTTCATGAAAATTGTTTGGTATTAAACTATGTGAGTTCTAGAGCTGATTCTTACATTTTTGCACTCAGCATTAATTTTCATTATCGAATTTTGTAGTTTCAGCATGCTTAAAAAAGTATTAAATCTTATACTAAATTTTGTAAGCTACCAATCAAGCTTTAACTCACCTGAGCCACAAATACAAGTCCATTACATCAAAGACAGCCTCAAGATGCACAAGATCGAGAATTGTCTTGGGCAGCTTAAGTGGTAGATTGCAGTTTCTCTTGATAAAATCAAAGGTGATGGGCTCATTGCGACTGTATTGTCGAGAAATCTTAAGGAACATTGAACAGACAAATGGCATCTTTCGATTGATGGGTGCACAGCAGAATACATAGCGGGCACGCAGTGGCAGTGGCACATGTTGGATCATCTCCGCGAGAAACTTAAAGTCCTCAATATTGCACATAAAGTACAAAGAATCATCCACCGTGCACAGATTGACAAAAATGTCCATCAGGTTGCTCAGCGATGAGTTTGGCAGATGATAAGCGTAGAGTTCAATTTGATCAGCGGTTGGATGCAAACCCGCCTGCTTTAAAGGCTCCGGCGTTTGACCCAACAAACGTTGCAGTGTGACCAGATCTTCTGCCTTGAAGGCTGTCACATATCCATGCTCCCACTGGGTTCGATAGCGTCCCGCTCGTCCAGCTATTTGTAAGGCCGAAGATATGGAAATCGTGTCGATCTCACGTTCTCCTTTTTCGTTCATTGTGGGCTTGACCAGCGAGTAAAAAATGATGCGACGTATGCTTCTGCAATGGTGGGATTTAAAAGAGTTTTAGTGTTCCATTAACTGCAACAATACTTAATAGCACATTCACTTTTAGACATTCATTCTAGTTCTCTATAATTATATTAATTAAATTTATATTTAAATGTAAAATATTCTACGTTTCACGAAAGCTAATGAATATATCTATCGATCATTTATGCACTGTTTTTTTTTTTAACTTAAATCATTAATCTACTTTTTTTTTAAATTTTGTTAAATTTAACATACTGGGAAAAATCAGATACATTTTTAACGTTTTCCTTAATGCTGTATATATAAAATTATAATATTGAGGCATTGTTTAAGATTTAATTCTTGGATATCGATAGAACGACGGCCGAAATTTCAACATTTTAGCCAACCTGCTTTATTACAAAAGAAATCCTGAGTTTTCTCAAATGTTAACAGGTACAAAAATATTTAATTTTTTGCCTAATAGCTAAAAACTAAAAAAATAATATTTAATTCCTTTAATTTACGCCTCAAAGTATTATGTGCAATTACGTATTGTAATAAATAATGCTGCAGACTCACAGATTTAAACCCATGCCAATGGCATCGGTGGCAACCATGACTTTGCAACTGTTCTCGGGATCATTGAACTTGGCAGCTTGAGCCAGTTTGGTGCCAGGAGGTAAGCCACCATAGATGACCGCAACCTCCTTGCCCCTATAAATAGATATTAATTAAATATATATTATAAATTTAAATAATATAATTTACTGCACATTTACCGCGCTTCAATCTCTCGTGAAACCGTATAAATATCATGTTTACTAAAGCAAACAATGCAATCGCCAGGCATCACATTATCTAATGAACCCAATGCCGAGTTCTCCACGGTCAGTTCCGTCAGACGATCGTAGCGTCGCACCTCGACTGTTTCCCCCGTCGTTTCGCAGATCTTCTCCAGCAATTGCAGTGCACCTGGCTCGCCACAAACATGCACCTCATTGGCAATCAGTCCAAGAAATGCCCGAGTCCAAGCCCAACCTCGCTGAGGATCTCGAATCTGTTGTATCTCATCAATGACAGCCACTTCATCTGGATTCGAAAATAAACAGGTAGAAAAACTAAATGTAATTAAACTAATTGAATATTTGTAAATTACAACAAGTTCCTATTTTAGTTGTAACTAGGGAATATCACCGTTACCGTTAACCGAAACTAACCGTTTCTTTTTTTGTACCGAAACTAAAACCGAGACCAAAACGGTCGTACCGGTACGGTTGTGGTAAAGTGGCTAGGTTAAAGAGTTGAACAACTTCCAACTGTCATAACTTTGTCAAAGCCCAACCGATTTTCAAGCGAAATGTCATTTTAATCATGATTTATTCTCTAAATTCATTCTGTATTCCAATTTAATTCATTTAGAAAATTTTATTATTTTCGACCAAGACTCGATTTTGATGGTAAGGGTCCCCCCTTTGAAATATCAAAAATTCAAAATTTTAAATCTCAAGTTTTCACTTTAAATCAACTCCTTAAATCGAAATTAGTATAAAACAACACTTTAAATTTGAATCTGAGACCTTTCATATTTTTGTAAAATTTTCATTTTTTATACTGAATACTACAATTTGAATACTCGGTTATTTGAACTTACAGGGTGTGTTCACTGAGGTCATTTCCACAGTGCATGCCACATGATTCGCTGGAGAATTCTCACTAATGCCGAATTTGCGTTCTTCGCCAGTGACAAGATCACAAGGTGTTCCACGTTCATTGGCCTTATTATAGACTTCAGTAGCCAGCAGCTTTAATGGACCACAATAGACACCAGATTTGGCACCCAAATATCTTTCCATAGCATGATACGTCTTCCCAGAATTCGTTGGGCCCGAATGGAAGACAATCTTGCGGGTAATGGCTCTAGCATTACTATACCAATTGGCGGGTTGTCTCAGGTCCGATATCTTCTTCAGATCATCCATACAGTCCAGATGAGGGAACACGGTTTTGGCATGGCGCAAAAAGTAGGGGAAAATGTCATCAATGTGTCCAGCGCTTTGCATAATGTCACTGAAAATGATGTGCAAATCAACCGGCAAATTGTCAGCCTCAATGCAATAGCGTCGAAAGGAACCAAACGCCTGTTGCTGCAAATAAGCTAAGGAAATATATGTTTTTTTTAGCAATTAAATTTAATTGAATATATCACATATACTGCTTCAATAAATTGTTTTGACAAAAATTAAATAGATTTCTGTAACTATCAGTCAGGCACAGGGTATTCGACTGTCGAGTGTGCTCGACTGATCCGTTTGTTTGAATTTAGTTTTAGCTATTTGTCAAAACAATTACTTGAGCCACTGTACAACACTTACAGTCCAAACCATTTTCACTGCACAACGCTTTGATTTCGCGACGTTGTGCAAATTTATTGAGTATCTTTAACAGCTCCGACTTTTCCAGTTTGCCAACCAGCTCGGAGCCCACATCCTCGTCGTCCACATTGGCCGGCACCTGGACTGGCTTAAACAGGGCCGAAACATTTGTTTCATGTTTGCGATTTCGCGATAAATGAGCGGCAGCGATTTGTATGCAGCGTTTATCTGCTATGGAACCGAGTCCGAGCCTCAAGCGGACTGCGCAGAGCAAACGCTTGCCAGTTGAAATTGCATAATGCCTCGAGTTTTGCATCGATCAAACACCTGCTGATTTAGAATTGTTGATATTTCAAATAATAAACTTCTTGAGCGGTCTACCGCTCCACGTTGTGAAGAGGAACAGCTGTGACATAACTAGTGTTGGGTAGTTGGGTCACTCAACGTTGCCACCTGTTCTAAATGTTGCCACCCGACCGAAAGGCTGCCACGCTGTTAAATTTGACCAACCTGGCAATGTGTACCATTTTGATTCAAATGTCAAAGCTGGTAACTTTAAAATTGTCCACCTTATTTAGTCAATTTCTTAATTTTTGAACTAAAATTTTTGTTGAAATTTTCTACATTTTTAAATATTTTTTCCAGAGTTAAATTTGTAACTTCTCTCCAATTGAAATGTTTTCATCCCTTGATTAAAATGTTAGCCTTAACTTTATGTTTTTTTAATTTGTTCCAAAGTTTTGGAATTTTGATATATGCAATACCTAAATTAAACTGGCGCCAAAATGTGCAGTGCTTAACCAGCACTCGGCATAACGAACGGTATGCTGTTCACTCTCGCGCTTGGTTTTGGTGGAGTGTTGAAAAGTACTATTGCTGCGAGCCCAAAAAAATGTCGATAGACAAAAGGTAAATTTTGTATTATCAGTAAATGGCGCCAAATAGTTTGCATATAATAAAATATAAAAATTGTTAAAAAGAAAACTAATTTGTGCAATAAATTTAAAAAATGTGACATTTAACACTATTATCGTTATAATGTACCGCATGGGAAATTAAACGCAGTGCCATTGATTTTACTGTCAACGTGAATTCAGTTGAAATTGCATTGAGTTTCTCATAACATCGCAATACTTGTTAGTGATTGGTTGTTTCACAGAATTTTTCCATTTTTAATTAAATTTTATTTTGATTGTTGAGTTTATTTGAATAAAAAATTAAATTAACTTAATATACTGAAAACCAATTGAAGATTACACTTCTCGCGATATCCCTTGGTCGATAAACCAAATAACCAAAACATATCGATATACTCGAATTTCATCGAGTGAGAAACGTGGTTTGTTGGAAGCAGCCGGAGAAGGTAGACGTTGCTCTGTAACTTGTGTAAATTTGTGAGAAAAAAGAAATTGTTAAAGCAAAAGAGAATTATAGAAGAACAGTTTAAATACACAATTTATTAACGAAATACGATGGAAAATCAAAGCAACGAAGCTCCCGTTGCCGCTGCCGCCGCCGCGGAGGTATCATCGACAAGTAAGTGAAGTTTTCTCTCTTAGGAGGGGGACGGGGAGGACCATAGATTTTCTGATTGTGAGCAAAAAAAAAAATAAATTCGCATGCATACATATAGAAACGCGTATGTATTTGCCGGGCTTAATATGGTTTGTAAAATATGTAGAATATTGCACTTTTCCCTCGGACTACAAAAATTAGATCAAGGGCAAAGGCAAATCGCTTTTTTTTTTTTTTTTGTAAGTACGGCCATTTTTTTTGTGGAGTAGTGACATCAAATGTTGTCAAATTGCCGCCATATTTCTTTCATTTTTCTTTTGCTTTCTGATTGATTCTTGCGGTAAATAAGAGTTGACACACTGTCTGCTAATTTCGCCATTAGAAACTTTAAAAAGGAATCGAAAAGGGAAGAGAAGCAACAACAAATTACAGTTGTGTGTGTATGTATGTAGATGTATGTATTTTGTTGTTGGTCGACAATTCATTTTCGGGCTTCTTCTATTAATTACGTCATCGGGGCGCGCATTTTTATGATAAAAGTGTTGCAATTACTAAGTTGAACTTCCAAATTGTATGTAGTGAATCATTTCGGACATTTCAATGTATTTTTTTTCTTGTGTTGAGCTGTCAAAGCAGAACTATACATATACGTATATATACATACAAACATATGTATTTGCTACTGCAATAGCAACAACACATCAAAGCTATGTATATACATGTGGACATACATACATATTAATTGAAAAATTCGCGCGTCTTGATGCGCTCATCGCTGAGAAATGCTGTGTGTGTGTGTGTGTTGAAGAGTGAGTGTATGTGTATGAGTGAGTTGCCGCAGCGTTGCCAACTTTTGGTCATACGTCAATATCGATATTTTTAATGTTTTTAGCCCATTTGATATTTAAACACGCACACTTTAGTTTTTGCTGCTGCTGTTTGAAAGTATAACTACTGTCATCATTTAAATATATGCATAATACAAATCACTTATTTTGTGTGTAAATTATTTGCATACTTTGTATGAAACACTCGGACAGGTGGCAACCCCATTGTATATTTTCTATGCAGATTTTCTATAGCCATTCGGTGTTTTTTCTTTCCTTTCTGTTTTGTTTAGTAACATACATATAATATTTTTGACTGGGCGTGAAAACCGGTTTATCAGTTATAGAATTATTTTGTCAGACATGAAACTGGCGTGATAACACATGCATATGCTTTAATCATGGGTCAGAGAGATAAGAGCTTGCTGACAAATCAAACTTAATTTGTTGCCGGTAATGCGAGATCTTGCACTCTCTCTCACTCTCTTTTCATGTAATAAACACACTGTCTGTGCTTTAGTGCTCTCTTCCTCTCTCTCCCTCTCTTTCGCTCTTTGGCAGCTGCCGCCGCATTTGTTTGTGTTTATTTTTAGCCCCTCATACGCCATCCATAAGCAACGATAGCAGCAAACTAACACTAATGCCCACACACACACAGTTATATATACAGTGGCAACCAGCTTATTTGTACCACTACTTGTACATATTGAATATATTTTTATCAGAGTTTAAGTTTTAATCGGATGCAGATATGAATGGAATTTAAATGCACTATCGTTAATTATGTTTAAAGTTCAGTAAAACAAATTCATTTATATCATTTGCTTATAATATCAATATCAATAATATAACAAAACAGTAAATAAACTGGAAGGGACTATATATACACACAAACATTTTAAATATGTTATCAGAGTTGAAATTTTAATCAAATGATATTAACAATACTTATACGTTGTTTTGTGAATTAAATTTAAAACTTTTTTTTTTGTTAACGTGTAAACCAATGATTAACTCTGGTAGCGACTGTATGGACACACACACACTTACACACACATACTTAGTGTATGGAATGTGCTATAAATTTAAACTTGTGGCCAACTAATTAAATGCTACTTTAGCTCATTCAAGTTGAATCAATCATTACCATTTGTAAAATACTTGGAATTTAAATGGTTACTTTTAAATATTGTACTTAAAATATTTAATTTTTAAACTTATATATATTTTTGAAATTTAAATTCACTTTATTTGAATTGTCTACCGTTCTCTCTCTGAGCGATTTAAATCACAGCCGATACAATTTAAAATATTTAATATAAATTGTAAATATTTTTGACCAACAATTTAATCTAATTTATATCAAAGTCAATATTAATTATTAAAAAGTTAATTGAAAATTGAAATGTCTTAGACTAACAATTTAATTTAATTTAAAACATGTTGCGTTTTAAAAATTAAATAAATGAGTCAATAATTTAACTATCACTGTATATATTATAAATTTAATAAACAAAAACAAATTCAAATATGTCTGACTAATTTAAATGCTGGTCAAAATGTGTAAATATTTGAAATGTTAATAATTAAATTAGTAAATGAACATTTTAAAAATATATCTTTGACTAACAATAGCGTCATCTTTAACAGCTCAGCCTGTGGAGCCCACAAAGCGCTCGCTACGCGTCCAGACCTGGAAGAAGATCCAGGAGGGTAAAGTTGGAATCGGCTTTAATGGCATTTTCAACCGAATCCCTGCGTTCGTTGATGCCGATAAGGCAGCAGCATTGCTCACCCAGGAGGAGGAGTTTAAGAAAGCACGTAAGTGAAACTGCTCAGTAATTTATATAAATGTATCTTTTATAATTAATGTATATTATTCCAATAGAGCACATCAAAGTGACCATTGATCGGGCCTTGCACGATTTTAAGGAGCAATCATTGTTGGCCAATAAATCTGTATATTTGCCCAGCACTCGGGATTCGTCCGCGCTCTGTCTTAAAGTCGAAGTCCCAGCGGATGCCACCGATGAGCAGAAGAAGGAATCATTGCGTGTCCAGGATATACAAAAGTTCCGTTCGGAAATTAATTTGGATAGCAAATTGAAGCTCGATATGGTTGTCATTGGTTCGGTGGTCGTATCCAGAGATGGCTATCGCATTGGACGTGGCAATGGATTTGCCGATTTGGACATTGGTCTGCTCATTGAATTGGGTGCCATAACGCCAGAGACAGCGATTGTAACAATTGTCCATGATGTTCAGGTGGTGGATACACTGCCTGTCAATCTGTTTCAAAAATATGATTCACCCGTGGACATTATTGTAACGCCCACGGAGGTGATTCGTGTCTCGAAACGTTTGCCCCGTCCCAATGGCGTTTTCTGGGAACTCTTGTCCGAGCGTCGCTTGAAGATTTTGCCCGTGCTGCAGCAGCTGAAGGAGCAGCTGGAGAAATCGGGCAAGACCATCACGTTGAAGGAGGAGGATACCGATGTGGAGCAGCATCAGAACAGTAGACGCCGTCGTGGACCGTTGCGTCGTCGCTTCCAACGAGGAAACCCAGGACGCACCACCTCACAGACTGACAACGAACAGCAAGGCGTATGTATATCCATACCTATCTATATCTTTCTCTTGACATCCTGCTCATCCTTCTCTTTTCTCTCGCTCCTTTGTCCTATTAGCAGGAAAATGCGCAGAAGCGCGCTCCACGCCGCAAAGGTCGTTTCATCAACCGTCGCAGACGCACAAACAAGGTAATTACAACAGGCACTGGATTGTATCATTATTAGATTTATCCGTTCAATTTTAAGTTTCGGAACCAAAACCGTTAAACTTTTAAATTTCCTTTCAAAACCCGAAAAGGAAAACTATTGTACCGGCACTGCGTTTCAGTAAAATTACTAGGTCAAAGGCTTAACCAACTTTAAAATGACATAACTTTGTCAAAACTAAACCGATTTTCAAACAGAATGTCATTTTGATTATGATTCGGCGTCTTACTTCATTCTGCATTTAAATTTTGTGCATATTAAAAAATTTCTTTTTTTTCGACCATCACAGGATTCGATTTCTATGGTAAGGGTCCCCCCTTTGAAATTTTGAAAATTGAAAATTTTAAATCTCAAGTTTTCACTTCTAATCAACTCCTTATATCGAAGTTAGCATAAAACAACACTTTAAATTTGATTCTGGGACCTTTCATTTTTTTGTACAAAATCATGTCGAATTGGACAAAAATTTTGACTTGTAAAGTTGCTTGGTCAAGGATGTGACCGACTTCAAACTGCCATAACTTTGTCAAAACTGACCCGATTTTCAAACGGAATTCAAATTCTGCATTCAAATTTAATTAATTTTACTTAAAAAAATAATTTCGGTCTGTTGCGGTCGGTTCCTAAATCAATGCTAAGGGTCCCCCTTTGGAATTTTGAAATTTGAAAATTTTAAATCTCAAGATTTTATTTATTATACCGTCTCTGAATTGTAACGTTTTTAGACTCTTAAAGCTTTTACTAATGATCGCTATTTACTTTTTGCAGTCTGAGGGCGATCAGTCTGGAGTCGAGGTGGGTGCTAAGAGTGAAGATCGTAAATTCAATGAGGCAGGAACGGGGGGCGAGCGTCGCCCCAAGCGGAAGAATCGCCCGCCACGTGACTTCTGTGTTAAATTGTCAAATCTGACACGCGACATTCGCGTCAAGGATCTGAAGACAGAGCTGCGTAAACGCGAATGTAATCCATTGGCTATAACATGGAAGGGTAAGTGGATATATTATAATACCCCTTACGTATGCTGTTGATTTTAGTAAATGAAATGATTGAATGAAATAAATGAAATGAATAAAATAAATAATTTTAAATGTATATTCACATTTATATTTTTGCAGGTCACTTTGGAAAGTGTTTCTTGCACTTTGGCAATCGCAACGGCGGTCCGAGCACCCAGGAGGATGTTGACAAAGTACTCAAATCGCTCAACGATCTCTCGCTGACAATCACCACAGGCGGTGGAGGTGGCGAGTCGTCGGCACCGGCAGCGGGAGCCGAGGAGCCGCCAGCGGAGAATGCCAATGCAGCAGTGCAGACAAAAACCATAAATCTTAGTGTGGAGTTGCTTAAATTTGGCGCCAAAAAGAATGAAGGCGGCAATGCTAATAATGCTGGCGAGGAAGGCGATAATAATGCGACCAATGCCGCCAATTCGAGCCCAGTTAATGGAGCAACAGCTGCTGGTGGAGAAGCTAGCGGTGCTGCTGGTTCACGTATCGAGTCTGTGGACACCACCACAGTATAGTATGATCAAGCGGAATTCAGCAGTGCTGCCACAAAAAGGCCAAGGCGGATGTCCGCCGCCAGCGTCATGTGTGGAGTTCAACGTAAAAGAGTCACATTTTGTTTAGAACAAATCGAAAAGTAACACAAGCAAAAACAACAAAGAAACAAACAAAACAAATGAATACAAATCAAAACAAAAACCGAAGTGAACTCCAAAAACAAACAAACAAAAACAAACTCATACAAACACACACAACATACACACACAAACACACACACACTTTTTACATTTATAATTTACAGCTTGTAGTTTCTTCTCATTCACTCTTTACTTTCTAACAAACAACAAACAAACAAAAAAAAAAAAGTTTCAATTTTTGACGCTTTTTCTAAACAATTGCATTTGTTTTTTGCTTAAAAGAAAAACAATTACGACAGACAACAAATTAGTTTCATTAAACTTTCAAATGAATGAAAATCAATTTAAAAAAATAATATTAATGAAATACTCGTTTGCAAGTGGATCATCATTTCAATTCTTAAGTAATATAATTCTTGTATTTCCTTCTTTCTTTTCGCGGCAAAGTTAAATATATAAATCTATATATATATATTTTACGATTTTCTAAACATTTTTCCCCCAACCGCCCTATCATACGCCCACACGCTGGGCGTGTCCACGTGCGTCTACTGATAACAGTTGAGCTGTTATCACTTGAGACACTTGCCACGTGCCACGTGCAGCGTGTGCAACGCGGTGTGGTGGCATTTTTGGGCTTTTGTGTCAGAAATGTTGATATTCGTAAATTATTTATAACCACAAAAGCCAGAAAAAAACAAAACTTGCAAAAAAAAAAAACAAAAAAAAAATGATTGTGGATAAAAAAAATTGAATTAACAAAATGAAAAAACACAAAAAAAAAACAACTATTAACATGTTGCATTTTTGCTGAAATGAGAAAAATAAATCAATATTTAGAAAACGGGAAACGAACAATAAAACATCATAATTGTAATATTTGGTTAGTGTTTTCCCCCTCAACACACACACACAAACATGTAATACCAATACAAATACAAATATCCTTTATAATTATTATTATATATTTTAACAACAAATTTGTGAACAACAGCAATTTATACACACAAAAACCATAATAATTATTTACTCTTTTTTTATACAAAGAAAAAGCATTAAAAAAAAACTTATGTGAAACATGAATGAAATATAACTTGAAATAAAAACTTAAAAAAAAATCGAAATTGGCAGCGTCGCTTTATTATTATAAATTAAGTTATTTAATTATAGTTGATGTTTGTAAATAATTAACAATTGGATTTTGGGGATATTACCATTTATTTTGATTTATCAGCTAACGTCTAATAAAAGGTACATGTATAAAGAAATACATACGTTTATGTATATATATATACAGTTGGAAAATTTATAAAATAATATATTTATATATATACATATATCGGTGTATATATAAAGGTGCGATTCAGCGTGTGGTTGCTCCTCCTCTTTTTGTTGGTGTTGTAGTGTTTATTATTTAAAAATTTATTTATGAAGGCTCGAAAAATATTTGATTTATGCTTGTACAAATTGTTCAAATTGTTATTAGTTGTTATACCCTTGCCCGACGGATTTCAAAGTATTTAGCCATAGAAGCAATCGCTCGGAAAATATGAAGATATGAAAATACGAAGATCTTTATGGTTTTTGCATAATTTTTAATAAAACTCAGAATATCGAAATAATAGTATATTCTGATCAAGTTTTATTAGAATCAGACGTCTATATTATATAGTTGCTATAGTAGAAATCGGTTCGAAATTAAGTTTTTGTATAAAAAGCTTTGCAATTTTGCAGTTATCTCTATGAAACCGAGCAAATCGAATTTATTTTATATCAATCATATGCTGAAAAAGTTTCAACAGCATCGGACATCTA
Source organism: Drosophila innubila (assembly GCF_004354385.1). NCBI lineage: Eukaryota > Metazoa > Arthropoda > Insecta > Diptera > Drosophilidae > Drosophila > Drosophila innubila. Next base: position 30,389,359 of record NW_022995380.1, read on the forward strand.
TAACATATAGCTTTTAAAGTACAATTGACTTTTTTGTTTTAATAATATTCGACTATATGTTATAGTTGACCAATTGTTCGGTCAAAAATGTAGTTTTTGTATGATAGACTATTGCAATTTTGCAGTTATCTTTATGAAACCGAGCAAATCGAAGTTATGTCATATCATATTTTGAAAAAGTTGGATTATAACATATGTGTATAGTCGCCATAGGAAATATCGTTTCGAAAACAATTTAATTTTGCCAAATTTCAGCTCAAGTTAAACAAAAGATATAGAACTGTTTAGAATTATATCATCTATATTAAAAATAGCTGCTTTAGGAATGATCTGCAAGGGTATAGAGACTTCGGCATGCCGAAATTTGCTTTACTTCCATTGATTAGAGCAGTTTTTGTATATTTCTTGAGTTTCAATTGGATGTGAAACCTGTTTTTTTTTCTCTATTTGTGCAATTGTTATTCAATTATGAAAATATAAATGGAATTTATGATTTATTTGTCGCCTTGCAGCAGAATCTTCGATTTGTGGGCGTGGCAGCCGTTTGGGGGGAAGGTGTGCGATCTATAAATTCAATACTATCACTATCTTTTGTTTGTTGTTGCTGTGTTGTCGTACATTTGTTGCTGCGGATTATTCGAGTGGGTGAAATTGGAGGCGTGGGCGATATTGGGGGCGAGGGTGTAGGCGTCTGCGGCACTACGCGGAGCAGGGACGTTGTGGGCTTCTCTTGAATGGGCGCCAGACTGTTGACAATGGAATTGGCCATGGCCAATTCGAGTTCACGCTGCCAATCGCTCTCCTTCTGCTCCATGGCCTTGCGTTTGAGTTCCTTGAAGCGATTGTAGACGATAAATTCCTTGATGAGCGTCGTCTCCGGATCGCTGTCCCGCTGTGCCGATCGCTGTTTGGCCAAACGTTTCTTCTTCTTGTGCAGCGGACGCGTCTCGACGATCATCTCCTCCAGCTCGAGGCAGGGATCACAGTTGAGATGATCCTCGGGTGGCTTGAAGATCGGCTTCGTTTGCTTGTCCAGCACCACTTGAAAGTCTGTGGGTCGTAGCAGCGGCGTCTGATGCAGCTCCTGCTGGCTGCTGATCCTCGCTCCAGGATGCACGCAGAGTAGCTGGAAAATATTGAATTTATTTGTTAAATTAATTAGGATAAGTTCCAAATAACATTTAAATGACATGAGTTTTAAGTAAAAAATAAATGCTTATATTATCAGTTTTAAAAATTGCACAATTTAATTCGATATAAATTTATAGCAATTTGTATAACATCGGTTTTGAATCTTAATATTTAAAGATTTTAATTAAAAAACTACGATATATCAAAATTACAATAATAAAACAAATTGCTGAACTAAAATTTTTGTTTTATGATAATTAAACTCGTAAAAAATTACAAGCACAAGAAAAGTGTTTATTTCAAATTTTTGTCAAGAAATTAATTTTAACTATGAGAAAACAATAAACTATTTTAGTTAAAATATTAAATTTTAATGAAACTTAAGTTAACATTTTGAATAAGACAGTTGAGTTTATAATATTTTGCATTTTTATTTAAAAATCATAATACAACTTAAATTTAAAGTTTCTTAAACAATTAATTTGCATCTTTATTAAATATTTATAACATAACTTGCAATTTAGTAATCATATGAATATTGAAAATACAAGTTATACTATGATTTTTAAATAGAAATTAATATTTTATTGTTTCATTAGCTTTTTGTATTTGTGTTTATTTTTTTAGTTGGACGCATATTTAAATTTTGCATGTATTAAACATATTGAAAATTGAAGACTTGTATTATTTTAAAAACGTTTTAAATTTTTTTTTTTTTTTTTTTTGTTAATATTAATACATATTAAAAGTCTCACCTTTTGCAGCAGATCGATAAAGTCATGAGTCCAGTAATGTGGATAGTGCACCGAGGTGTTAAGAACATTCTTAATCTCCACCAGCGGCGTATGCGAGTGCAGTACAAATGGCCTTGAATTCGACCTCATCTCGTAGGCCACAACGCCCAGAGACCACCAATCCACAGGATAGCTATAACCGGCTGTAAAATTTGAGAGCCAAAAAAAAAAAGAAGTAGGAAAAGCGGATACGGTCAATTAAGTTTGTGTAATTGAATTTTGCCGTGTTCATGTTTACAAATATCAAGTTAACTCACCAACTTCCTCCAGAGCGCACATGAAGACTTCTGGCGCCATATATGGCTTCGTTCCCGACATGCTGCAGGCGAGGGAGTCCTTCTGCAACCTCGTTGCAATATTAAAATCAGTCAAATGAGCGTGTCCTGCAATTAAGTTCATGTAATTGGTTTCCAATTACCCATCTACTACTAAGACACACTCTCTATGTGTGTGTGTGAGTGTGTGTGTGTGTGCGTGTGTGGGTGTGTCTGTGTAACATTTGTAGCCATTTTTTTACAACTCTGATACCCATGCGAAATGCGTTAAACAAAGGGTACTAAAGGGTATAGGCCATATAAAGACAAGTTGATTTGATAGCATATCAAAAAAGTTCAAATTGCAAACTTATTTCGAAAGATAAACACTTTTATTTTAATTTCTCAGCATTCTGTCCTGAAAATTTCATAATAATCGTATAGTAAACGTAGAAGTTATGAAAGTAGGAAGTGTCAGCTGAAAGTTTCAGAAGTGGAAAGCAGTTAAAATTTTATTTTGAGACATAAGAAATTCATTTTTGACAGATTTATACTAAAGTTTCATCTATATATATATATATTTATTCAGATAGTAAATAATCATGCTATTAAAAATGTAAGTATCTGTAGGAAATTTCAGAAATTTCAGTACTTTTTTATAAAAGGAATTATAAAAGGATTATAAGTTTCAGGATAGAAAGCAGAATAGGGAATCTTCCAGTCGTATAGCTTTTAACTGCCGCGATTTCCACTCGATTATTCTTTTCATATGCTTATTTAATTGGACAGATTTATACTAAAGTTTCATATATATATTTATATATATATAATAATCAGATAGTAAATAATCATGTCATTAAAGATGTAAGTATCTGTAGGAAATTTCAGAAATTATAAAAGGATTATGAGCTTCAGGATAGAAAGCAGAACAGGGAATCTCCCAGTCGTATAGCTCTTAGCTGCCATGATTTCCACTCGATTATTTTTTTCATATGCCTATTTAATTGAATTTCAGATTTCCTTTGATTCAGCACAATCGAAAAAAAGTTGCGAATATTATTGTTGCCACATGCCATTAATGAATACCGTTCTTATGAATTTCAATTTTCATGACTTGTTTTTCTGCGTAACAATTGGTAATTCGTATAAATATAACATATGAAAAATTCAAATGAAAATTTTTTATAAAAATACATGTAAAAAATTAAAAAAAAGTTTAATAATAGAAAAAATATGACAAATGGGAGAAAAAGTAAATTTTATGTACCGGATTTGGGTGAAAGTATTTTATTTTTAAAAATAAATAATCCAAATGAAACTCAATATGTTTTTCTTTTAAAATTGTTAAAAAAAGGCATTAGCAAGTATTATAAAATAGGGAAAAAATAATTATGCAAAATAACATGTGTAAATTGTTTATTTTCTTCTTTAAGTTTGAACATTATAAATTAGCCTAAAAGTATGCAACAGTTTCTGACAAATGTATGTGAGTGTGTGTGTGTGTAAGCGAGGGTAACTCAAACAACACCTGGAAAACAGGCAATCAAATAACAGGTGGCAGGTCGAGTGTGGTCGGGGGGCATATGAATAATTTGAGTATGTTCTGCCGCATTCACAGTATTCACTTGGGTCGAGTCAAACTTTTGCTTGCGACGAAGAAATCAATAAATTTTTGAACATGCTTTGGATATGTTACAATATAATGAATTATGAATTGGGACAGATTGTGAGTGTGTATGTATATGAGTGTTGTGAGTGTGTGTGTGTGTGTGTGTGTGCGAATGTGAGTGTGTGATATAATTACCGGCATCATCCAATAGAATATTATCGGGCTTGATGTCTCTGTGGATCACACGCTGTGTTTGAAGGTACTCCAGGGCACTGCCCAGCTCGCACACTAATAAGGCCACACTCTGCTCCGAAAACTCCACCTGCCGGTGGGAATACCCAAAGAAGTAAGAGTTATAGAGAGCTAGTTAGCTGAGGTTAAGAGTTGTCAGACTTACGCGATTCTGTAAATGGTATCTTAAATCACCGCCCGTCAACAGGTCGCACACCATGAATAAATCCTCCTCATCTGTGGAAAAGAAATATATATGAAAATGATATAAAGTGAAACAAGTAAGAGCGTTAGAACGAACAGCCGAGATGCTCGACTGTGAGATGCCCAGTAAAAGTAAGTGCCTTAAACATTATTAATTTATTTGTTTAATTATCTTATTTGGCAAGACACAAAAAAACAACATATTTTGAGAAATATACAAAAAAATACATGCTATGAATATTTTAAATCGCAATAAAAATATATATTTTTTTAATTTTGAAAAGATGAAAAATTGGAAATCCATTATTTTAAATATTATGATAATAAAATAAATAGTTTTTGTTGATAATAATATCAGCTTAAAAAATCAACTAAAAGAACAAATTCAATATGGTTTTTAAATATATCGAATTGCTTGTAATTTCAGTATCTCTGAAAAGAGTCAATAAACTTTTATTTGAAACATAAAAATAAAATCAATAAATAGTTATTAAAGTTGAGTTTTATTAGAAAGACTTTTGTTAATAAAAGTCATTAAGGACTGAAAGGAATTCCATGTCAATTTTTACTATTTGTTGTTAAACTTTAAGCATAGTTTAATTTTTTTCTGTGTATTTAGAGACATTTTAAATTAAATTGAACTAAAAAATAACAAATGTTAAAATCCATTTAATAAGGGAGTTTATTTGTTTGAGCTTTGACAAAAGAAAAATGTAATACCAATACTTTAAATATTAAAAAAAATATATTTAGTGACAAAATTGTAAAACAAATTTAATCTGTATTGTCAGCAATCTTGAGAAAATCTCTGAGTGTTTTTACGGACAGAAAGGCGTTGTGATAAGCCCATAAGCCCCTGTATCTCTAGGGAATTGGGCTAAAAAGTTAAAAGATGAAGCAGTGGGCAGATTACAAGGTTACAAGCATAGTACAAGTGAATGGTCTGGCATCAAAAGAAATGCACATACTCGTAGTTAATTTGCATTTTGATTGGCAATCAGCAAAGGTGGCTTCCATTCATTTCATTTCATTCCATTCCATTCCATTCCACACACATCACATGCAAGCCAGGTAGCTGCTCCATTTGCATATGTATGTGTACATATATGTGTACATTTGTGAAAAGCGGAATGTGCGGACACTTACCCTGAAACGAGAACCATAAATTGACAAGAAACGGATGCTCCAGCGAGGAAAGCAGCTCCACCTCCTTGATCACACCGCCCAAGGCGCCGCGGGATTCACAAACCGAGCGACTCACATATTTCATGGCATACAGGGTGCCGCTATCTCGTTTCTGTACAATGCACACCTGCAAGCATTAACAAGGATAAGCAGTGATAACCAACAAAATAACACTAGGTAACAGCCTAAAAAGTATAGCTTGTAAAACATACTTTTTTAAATAATTAATTTTTATTTAATTATTTTTTTTTAAATAAGTAAACTCAAAATAATGTAATATGATAAATAAGTAAACCTAAAATAATGTAATATAATAATATTTTATAATATTATTATATCATCTCATAGAGCTGAAGGCCACAGTCACCAATTGCTTATATAAAACTAAGTTAGGCTATAATTTTATAATTTAGCTCTCTTTAATTAAATAAATCCATTTTTTTTTATTTTTCAATGTTGACTAAAAAAAAAACATATATCTAGGAGGTGTAAAAAGATTTAGATTTTTCTCAAATTTCAATTTTCAATGTTAAACTAAAAAAGTTAACTTCTTTTTTTAAATCTTTTATAACTTTCAACATTTTTTCATTGAAATGTGTCAAAAAAAATCCTTAAAATAATCTACGATTACATAATATTTGCACTACAATCTCAATAATACGGAAAATCAAAGATCAGACCTTTTAATATCCGAATTTTTGGATTTTCCGGATTACAGAGTTTAAAAAAAAAACTGACCAAAAAAGTGTACAAAAAACTAAATACTAAAACTTAAACAAATATTGTTACATAGTTTCCTAGGCATTAGTTATGCAACTATTTAAAATTGAAATAACAAAATTATGATTCGCTCTGTAATAAATCTTCTCTTTTTTTTAAGATTTTTTTTTGACTTAAAAATTATGAAAAATGCAAATTTGTTAAATAAAGATATTTAAAATTTATATTAATCAAAAAAAAAAAAAAACAAAACAAAAAGGTTTCAAAAACTAAACATTTTTTTTTATTATTTCTTAAAGTTTGTCCAAAAGAAAAGTGAAGTTTTGTTGCCTAGTGTAAAAGTTAAGCACTTACCTTGCCAAAGCTGCCCTTGCCAATGGCTCGCAGTATTTGAAAGTGATCAAAATTGACTGCAAAAATAGAAAAGAGTATTAAAAAATAGTGCTTGAGAACAACTCTCTCTCCCTGCCTTCCTCTCATTTCGTCACCAGCGCAGCTGATTCAACTGACAGCTGTTTATCTCCTGAACTTTCATCAGCACTTTTCTATTGATCATTGTTCTTTTGAGCTGTTCCTGTTTCCTGCGACAGATGAAAAACGGAGGCAGTGCATCAACCTGGAGCATCTGGAGCTTGGGAAAACTGTGCCTCACCAGCACCTCGAATTTCTCGCTGTCCACATAGTTGAGTCTTAGTACGCTCAACTCTCGCCAGCTGTTTTTGAGTAGAAGCTCAAAATGCTCCTTGCTCAGCGGCACCTGTAGCAGATTCAGCTCAATCCGGGTCAGGTGACGACGCCAGAGGCTTCCCAGCAGCAAATAGCATCGCTCATCGCACTGCAGCATCGAGAGCTGATCGGGTAGCCTCAAATATGATAATATCTGCAGCAGGCACAGCTCATCCAGATGCTCCATGGCCCACAGACTAGATGGAGATGGAGTCTATTGTGTTGTGTTCGATATTTGTAATTGTATGCCAAATGCTACTGAGCTCATTTCTCATTTCCAATTTCTACACAAAGTACTATATTTTTGCTCGGTACTTAAAAATGGGTACAAGAGTCTATTAGGCTCGTGACAATTTATGGTCCATAAACTGATTCGCTTAGAGGATATATTGTTTGAAAACAGCTTCTGTTTTATTTATTTTTTTTTTTTTTGTAAAGATATATTGAGATGCAAAGATCCTGACGAAGTTTGATCAATTACTAAGACTGATCAAATACTAAATAATATTAGAAAAGAATGTTATATATTCAATTTTCTTAGGTAGTTCAATTTTTCTAAATTCATTACTCTTATTTGAAATGTTTTCTGAATTTTTATTAAAAGTATAATCAAAAAATATTTATTTGATTTTTTTTGTTGTTCAAAACTCTTATGTGAAATATAATTATGAAAATTAAGCGAAATACTTATTAAAACATTTAATTTAGTTGTTGTAGGGCTTTGAATAATTAAAGAACTATTAAAGATAATAATTTGTTTATCCAAAGAAGTTTGTTTGCATTTTAGTGGAATAATGCAACGAAGAACAGATTGACATAAAAAAAAAGTAGAAAAATGTAAACGGAATGGAAAGAGGACTTATTTCAGCTAATATTGGCCCACTGTTGACCCAAGTGAGACACCAGAGCAACCTCTACTCACCGTCATCATCCTGGAGCAGACTTGTGTCGGATCTGCTCGACGAGTTGGCGCCCATTTTGTAGCTACATTAATGTGTCGCCTTGCGGGCGCTTTTATTGGCTATTTACTGTAGTTGTTGCCCTTGTTGTTGTTGCTCGTGTTGCTTGTCGTATCCGTTTCCGTCTCTCACCTTTCACTCTCTTTCCTCCTCTTTCTTTCTCTCCCTCTGTCGTGTTGCTTGTGGCAATTTGATTGAATCCAATTGATTTGCTGTCGTGTTCTATGAGTATGCCCCAGACTGTGTTTTGTGTGTTTGGACTCTTGATTGACGTCTGCTTTACACGACTAGCTTCTGTTGTTGTTGTTGCTGTTTTTGTTGTTGTTTCTGTTATGACAACTCATTGTGAAGCACCTGAAAGAAGGCAACAGTTAAAATCATAAAGTGAAATACAGATAATTATGGTTAAAATAAGCAGTGTTGAGTCAAATTAACTACTTTTGTAATGCATTAGTGACTTCATTGGCATAAAAAATAATGTAAATAAAAAAAATGCATTAAAAAATTATTGATGCCTTTGAAAATAACATTTAATTGTCAATGAAAGCAGTACAGCTAATGAAATTAAATTTTATAAGCATTGAATATTTAATGTAATTCAAAAATATATTTCATTAGCTGTACTACTTTCATTGTACTACTTTCAAAAAAATGTATTCAAAAATTATTAATGCCTTTGAAAATAACATTTAATTAGCAATGAAAGTGATACAGCTAATAAAATTAAATTTTATAAGCATTGAAAATATTTAATGTAATTAAAAAATATATTTCATTAGCATTATTTTTAATTTTTTTTTATTGTATTATTTTTTTTAACATACTATTGCTGACTTTAATAAATCATCTAGTTGTCTAAGCCACAAATTTAATTTCATTGGCAATTATTTTCTTTTAATGCTAGTGAAATGTGTTTTTATTAGCATTAATTATTTTTTTATATATAACTATTTTATATATATTAATGTATTTACATATTAATTTTATTTATGAATTTAAGAAGCCAACGTTATATGAATTACTGCAGTACTTTCAGGTGCTTACATTGCTTATAAACTTAAAACAGACATAGCTAAAACTTATTGCATACTTTAAGGCGTTTTCATTGGTTAAAAACTTAAAATTGCCATAGCATCATACATATTAATTTAATATTGATGCGTTTAAATTAGATAATAGATTAAAATATTAGATTGAATCTTAAAAACTGGTGGAGCTTTGAAAAAACAATCTTATGTCTTGTAGTGTAAATGCTAGAAGTTCTTATTGAATTAAGAAGGCGGAGTTTACAAAATTAAAATGGGTGTCTATTCCACCTCCAGTTGATAAATTTATTATGACCAATTGACTTAATTGCCTGTTAAATAACTGAATTGAATTGCCGAAAATGTCAATCGATATTGGGCAACAAACTTTAAATACAAGTCAGAGTATAAGATTGAATAGAATAGATAGTACCATTAATTGTTTCTTGGCTCTAGTTTTAGGCTGTCCAATAGTCAGTTGGTCAGTGAGCACATTTTGTTTGAATATCAAATTTCCCATTTTCTAAGTAAGCTCGGAGTTTGTTAATATGTTGGTGCTCAGGCAACTGAGTCAGTACTCAAACAGTTTCCATTAATGTAATCTATATTTTCACGTACAAACAAAACTACAACACATTGGGAATTAAAGTAGAAAGGAGACGAGAGGAGAGGAGAGGATAGGAGGCTTCCAATTGCCTTTCTGGCCATGGCCAAGAGCATCGATATAACCGCCAAGACGGGAGTCAGCTCGGCTGTCGTCTCATTGCGTCAGAACGAGCTGATTTGCAATCTTCGTGCTTTGGTGGCGGTGAGATTCGAGCAGGCCATTGATCTCATTGTGCTGATCTTTGGCGGTCAAGTGCTGCTCGATGTGGGCACCATTGATCGTCAGGGAATCACCGAGGGCGTTACGGTTCATGTGTTATTCCGACACCTACGAAATAATAATAATAATAATAGTAATGAAGTTAGCACAACAATATCACCAGCTGCCACATCTCGCACTTTGATCTTGAAGAATGCGGATCTGTTTAGACCGCTGCTCGATGATCCTGCCACATTGCGGGAAATGCTACAGAGTGATCCTCGCATCAAGAGCCTGATCGAGGAGAATGCATCGTTTCGTTATTATTTGAGCAGCGATCGCAATTTGCGTGACATTTTCTCAACGATCTTCAATCCGGCCAAGATCCAGGAATTGGGACGTAAGCGTGATATCAATATAATGCGCATGGAATGGATTCCTGGCGGCTATCGGGCACTTGGTAAACTCAATTACTTTTTGCGTCAGGCTCAGGAGGATAATGTGGCGCTGAACTATCAGGAGATCGGCGACTCGACAAATTGCGATCTTGCTGCTGAGAATCCTCAACGTGGTCGTGAAAATAAAATGCCATTGCCGAATCCCTGGCGTCCACGTGCTGACTTGGAAGCGGGCGGTGATGGCTTCGCCAATCGTGCCGAGCGTCTGGTGATCGATCTGAAGCAGCGATGCGATCACATGATGAAATCCCTGCAGCTGGGCGATCTCAGCAAGACACTGCAACAGGCCCGGGCCCTCAACAAGTTGGCGGACAATGCGCATCGGGCTCTACAGATACGTCTGGACAAAGAATGGTCTTCTGTGCAAGATTGCTCCACTGCCCCTGCCCCTGCCACGCCCATTCCCAACGCAACAGCTGCCTCACAATCTCCACAACAATCTCTCAACATTTTCCATTTCATGTCCAGCAATGACAGTCGCTGGGAGCAACATTTCCATGCGGAACTGATTCAATTGGATACTTTGGGCTATACGGATCGACAGCGTAATATATCCGCTTTACTCATGTCCTTTGGGGATGTTCAGACTGCCGTCAAGCTCTTGCAGAAATGGAATCCAACATAATCAACCGATCTATCGATTTTAAATTGTTTAATTCATTTTCATTTGTTTTTGTCAATACGATCTTTGGTGCACTGGCTCTGTATCCCAACTCCATGTAGGTGTATTTTCATTTTGATTGATCAGATCAATCAAAATGCATTATAGCAATTGCATTCAATGTGCTAAAACATTATCTGCTCTTTCAATTGGTTTGTCGGAGAAACATTTTTCATATAAAAACGGAGATTCGCATTGATACTTTCTATACATTATTATATTCGACTCATTTTATAGAACCTTTAGATATTTAGAATATATTACAACTGCAATCTGGGGAGACAAAAACTTTTTACGGAAACAATTAAATTTGAATGCAGATTGAATTTGCGGGCCAATTCATCATCAAAATCACATTCCGTTTGAAAATCGGTACAGTTTTGCCAAAGTTATGAGACTTTGAAGTTGGTCAGACTTTGCAATCAAGCAACTTTACAAGTCAAAATTTTTGTCCGATTTCACATGATTTTTTACAGAAAAATGAAAGGTCTCAGAATCAACTTTAAAGTGTTGTTTTATGCTAATTACGATATAAGAAGTTGGTTAAACGTGAAAACTTGAGATTTAAAATTTTTAATTTTCGAAAATCCAAAGGGGGGACCCTTAGCATTGAAATCGAGATCCAGAGGGCAATATATTTTTTTTCGAAATACAATAAATTTGAATGCAGAATGAATTAAGAGGCCAAACCATGATCAAAATGACATTCCGTTTGAATATCGGTTCAGTTTTGATAAAGTTATGGAAGTTTGAAGTTGGTAAAACTTTGGATCAAGCAACTTTACAAGTCAAAAATATTGTTCAATTTACAAGTATTTTTATTTTTATTTTTTTTTTTTGTTAACAATTACCATTATATCATTATATATTCTTAATTCTACAATTTTAGAGTATACTGAATACATACATAAATAATTATACATTTTTTACATGAGTTTTAGAATATTTTTATTTTCTGTGTAGATATATTTGGAATCCTAATGAAACTCTTTTCGTAGTCTTGCTGGGCAGTCGTAGTTTTATTGCCAAATTCTTAGTCACGTCTTGTCTCAAATTTTCCATCAATGTCAAAAACAGAGGCAAATCCAGGCGCAATTTCTTTTATGATTGATTGAAAGAAGTCTGCCAGGCGCGATTCAATCGGGTTGGAATTGGGGTTGAGGTTGAAACCGGAGTGGACTGGGACAGGTGCCTATAATGGCCTCTCTTGGCCAACCATTCAGCCAACCATTCATCCATCAATAGCTCCAAATAGCCTCTTATGTCCCCTGACAGTTTCTATCAGCAACGCATGCCGCAATTTCCTCCCGGCTATTTTTTTTTTTATTATTGCAAACATATCAATTTCTTTTACGACCATACCTTGACAATCTGTCGCTGTCAGGCTCGGCTTTTTTTTATATATATGTATATACATATAGTAATATATTTGCATTTAAGCCTTTATCATTGCAGTTATTGGCAGGCTGTCATCGATTTTATTTGAAAGTTTTTCCTTATTTATTAAAGAAACTCTTTGTATTCAAGTTGCTAAAGAATTTGTATAATTTACTGAGTGAACAAGAAAATGCATTAGCTAAGTTTTCATCATAATAAATTCTTGGAAAATGCAGCAAAAGTTTGCCTTTTTAACCGAAGAGCTTGAAAATATAATTATTATAAGTAAGTATATAAAAAACTCGGAATGTATTTGAGGCAATTCCAAGAACTAAACATAAATCCGTAAGAATGCAATAATTGTTCGTGTTGTTCCAGGAAAAAAAACTAGGAGCTTTCTAAATTTAATGATACAAATCCAAGAGTTATGAAATATTCAGAATATAAAGATGAAATTCAGAAATACTAGTTTGGAAAAAAATCAAAACTGTTGCATTTAAACAGACTTTGAAGTCTTTATTATAGAAATGGTGAAGTATTTTTGTAGTATTTATAGTTTATTAAAAAATAAGTTATAAAATTTGTAGTTGTTAATTACCGATAAGTATTCTAAAATTTGGTTTTATCCGTGACTTATAAAACTTTAGAATACAAAAGATTTTTTTTATGCATACCAAGACTTCTTCTAATAAGTTCAGCTCTCTTCAATTTAACTATATATCCCTACAATAATTTTTAATGTAACGTGTATAAAAATTATAAGTGAATCCAGATATGAAAAAATAAAAAGAAAAAAAGGTAGTTTGTAATTTTTTTTAAAATTTTATTTCGTTAAAAAAACAAAGTTTGGCGAAAATCACAGGGTATATGAGCATGAAAACCTGTAAGCTTGAAAAACACGAAAGTAACTTTGGGATTTCGCAATTTCATTTAAAGGCAAAAGCAACAAATTCGAACAAAATGAACATGAGCCCTGATAAAAAGAAAGACATCTCCAAAAAGAAAGCGGAAAAGTGACATTGGCGACAAAATGGCGTGGAAACGAAGTGTCCAGTGGCGTCGTGACGGCTGCTCCAGAGTTTTTCTTTCATTACAGACAGATAAACACAGACACACACAGAGAAATTTATATATATACTATGTATATGTATATGGTTGTAGGTATATACAGATAAAAGTTACACATCTTGACTTTGGCTTATTGCTCATTTTTTGCATTTAAATATTTTATGAAAATGACAAAGTAACACCAACAGACAGGCAACAGTAACAACAACAACAACAACAACAGCAACAACCAGTCATAGTAGCTTTTGCCTTAATGTGATTGCTGGAGCAAACGAGGCAAGTGTTTTGGCCAGAAGCTGAAACTGAAGCCGGACCTGTGCACAGTGGAACATTTGGGCAACTTGCGCCTATTTATCTATGCCGATGAAAATATATAATTTTAATTTTATAGTTGCTTTTAACGTTTTTTTTAAATATTTTTTATTTTAATAAAATTTAATAAAATATAAAATATGAAAAAACAAATATATTGTTTAAATAAATTTTATTTTTATCATCGGACTAAATAAAATTAATTTAATTTTAAAATATATTTGTGCCAGGGAAATTAAATTTTTGTTATACATATATTTTTAATGTTTTTAATGTATTTGAAACAAAATTATAGCTTTTTATTATAATAGTTTTTTAATATGATGTATTTTTTTTTATCTATGCCGCCAAATAAATAAAGTTTATTTAATTATTATTTTTTTGTATTGTTATTATTATTAATTTTAAATATAATTTTTTTTTATATAGTTTTTATTTATAGTGTTTACTTAATTATTATATTCTTAGAAAATATTTTACATTTGATCTACTTGTACCGCAAGCTATTAATTAAAAAATGAAGTTTTAGAGCCTCAAAAAAATCTAGAGAAGTTTTAGTCATCGATAAATGAAAAAATATTTTGACATTTTATCCTAAATTAAAATTTGGATTGAGCAAAACTTGCAGAAAAGGCCCACTGTGTCTGTGCTGTGTCTTGGCCAAGTGTCACCTTGAGGCTGTTAACTGGAAATTTGCTGTGGTTGTAACTGTTACCATTTGATTTGCCTGCTTGTCTGCTCAACTCACTGACTATTATTTAAATTTTACAGCATTTGATTGAGTTACGTGAGTTGCTGTCAAGTGGGTCTAACGACTGTGGCCAGCACTGTAACTGTTGCCACCACTGTTGCCAATTTAATAATAAAGTGACAAGTAACAAGCTGTTTTGAATTAAACAGCCAAACAAAAGTATTTCAAGTGATGTTTTCCACATCATCTATAAATAGAATATTATTAGGGGCAGAAATAAACAGAAAAAGCTGAAAAATCTTGCAAGGATCTATTTAATTATGTATGTACATGGAGTACATGCAAATCCTTTTTTCCCGAAATTTGTGTGCTACGCAGGTGAAGAACTCTAAGTAATCCCCAAAAGACTCATAAAGCGAATTTATGCATTTTCAGTGGAGCATAAAACTGTTTTCGTTGTTTTTCAGCCCAGTAACCAAAGGTTACAAAGGCTTATGTGTTTGTGAAAATTTCTGTCCATATGAACAACTAGATTTTAGAGTCTAAAAGACTTGGAGCAATCAAATTTGCTGACATTACTTCAAAGTTTTTCACTCAGATTTGTTATGAGATTAAAAAAAAAAAAAGTTGGTTAATAATCAGAGAAGATAATGGAAATATAGTTATTTCTATTTTATGCAAGTCCGATGTGAAACAAATATAATATTATTTTTTTTTTCAGATTTTTTATTATTTATTATTTAATATATTTATTATGAACTAAATTTCTATTTTTTCTATTTCTATAAAACAAACAATTTTACAGCTAAAGACTTGAAAGTTAATACTTGATCATCCCAACTTTTGTTTTTTATTTTTCGCAACACGCATCAAGTTGAACTACAAAAGCAAAGTGAATGGAATTTCCGACATTCTCCTTCCACACTTTGCACCTTCTGCTTGTGCTTTTAGCTGCTCGTTTAGCATTTCCCTTTTAGTCATTTACACACATTTCATTTTCCTGCTTCTCGCTCAAATCCAAAGGCATTTCTTGTGTGGAATTTCCACTTTCCCTGTCATGCCTAGGACTTTGACTTGTCGGATTAAAGTGAAATAACGAGCGATTTCCGCTTTAAGCTAAAGATACACACAATTTATTTTACCTCACGCTACAGTGCCTGCCAAAAATCAATGGACAGCCGTCGCTCATCTTCAACACAAAATTTGCTTTCTTATTGATTTTACATAATTCACATTTTCCTGGTTTTTGGAAGATGACAAAATAGGTCAACGTTTTTAAGTTCTATAAATAATTTTCTCTTTAATTTACAGTCTTTACAATTGGTGTTGGAATTGTCCACATGTTTTCGGAACTCACTTATAATAATAATTTAGTTTTAATATCATCAGGCAGAACTTAATTTTAAGAGAAAAATCCTAGCCCAAAATCACACTTAAAAGGACAATTTTCTCACTTAAATTAAAGGCGCCAAAGTAGCTATTTTTTAAGATTTAGAAAGGTTTTTTTTAACACTAGGACAATTCCTAAATGTAGGAATATTTGATTTTTTAATTTTGATTGATTTATATCAAATGCAAAAAGTTAAGGTTCTGAATAAGATTCAGAAATAATTACGAAAAATTTCAATATAACATAAATTTGATGATTTTTGCTTTTTTTTTTTTTAATATAGATTAATTTTCCAAGTCTAAGTCTAAGTTTGTATTAAACAAATCGACCGATATCAATATGCAAGGCTTCATTAATCAAAGATTAAGTATAACAAAAAGGACTCTGACATTTAGCTGCCGTTTCCCTAAACAAATAACAACACATCAATCAAAATGAACGACACAATTCTCTCGCCATCTCTTTATAAACATATCTCTTATCTCTTTCTCTATCTCTATCTTTCAGCTTTCGTTTTATTTGTTGATTCTTTCCTCTTTATCATTCATTTCAGTTGTGCAAATTAAAAGCGCGCCTTAATTAATGGCGGTTTGTATTGCTCACTCTCTCTTTTATACTTATTTATATTTTTATTTTCATTTCTATTTTTTTTTTATTTACAAAAATCTGTTGCTCTCCGCCGGAAAAACTAATTAAACGCCTGTTGGCGTCGGAGCAGCTGCCAGTTTAACTTGGAGCCAACGAACCGTGCTCGAACCCTTTGTTACATAGGTAGGGGAGTCATGGGAGGGAGAGTTACAAGGGTGCAAAAAGCAGCAAATCAGCAGTGAAAATTTGCATATAACCCAACGGTTTCGACAGTCAGACATCTCCATTGGGAGACCCTAACGAACAAACAACTCAACTCAACTCAACTCAACTCAAACTATATTGAATGCATTCATCATTTGAGCACGTTGTAACCGCATTGGGATTGATTTATGCGCCAAAAGAAGGAGGTAAGTATTTCTTATTCTCATAATGAGCAAAAAGTTTTTGGACTCGACTACAAAATCGTGAAAATATAAAATTACTGTATACATCTTTAAGTATTTCTTATTTTTTTAATGAGCAGAAAGTTTTTTGATTCGACAACAAATGCGTGCTTGTTAGAGATGCTTGTAGAAATCGATTTAGTATCAAATATACAAGTGTTTAAATTTCAAAAATATGTATTTCAATACTTAAGAAAGTGAAGAACTTTCAAAAAAAAATTACTGAATACATCTTTGAGTATTTCTTATTTTTATAATGAGCAGAAACTTTTCTGATGCGAGAGCAAAAAAGAAATTGTGTGTAATGTTTTGAAGAAAATTCTCTTAGAATCAATTTTAAAACTGGCCAATTTGTCAAAACTAAAGCAAAGTGCTTAGAGAAACGCCGCCTTAAAGTAAAAAACCTTTTAGCAGAGATAAACTGCATAAAAACTTACAAATCATTTCATTTTATTTATGTTTTTTAGCAAATATTTTTATTTAAACCGTCATATTTTATGTTATTTACTCATAAAGTTACAAAAATTTCAGTTAATTTACTAACATATGCTCACAATATAAACTGCATTCGTTTTTCTAGATAATAAATTAAAACTGATAGTAGATAATAAATATCGATAACAATGCGGGAAAGAAATAAAGAGAGTTATAGAGAGTATGATAATATATCTGCCATCAAGAGTAATACCATTACTTATTCATAACTCATTGATGTACTCACTGACCTCCGTTACGCATTCACAAGCCTGAATATTCGCGCACTTTACAACACATTAAATGCCATCTTTGATGGCACTGGAGACAACTCCATAATCCGCTCGTAAACGGGCGACGTTTTATGACACTTTTCGTTTATCGCTCAGTCTCAAATACCGAATAAATACCATCTTTTTCTGGCTTATTATCATCGCTTTTCCTGATGCACTCGACAAGTAAAATATAAGAAAACTTCAAAATGCCACATGACTATGAAAAGTGCCATTGTAGCCTCATTAAAACTGAATAAAAATCAATTCTAGTGTTTTTTTTTTATTTGTAGCTTATATTAAATATTCATACAGCATTTATGTGGTTTTTTTTCTGCATAATTTATTGCTAATCATTATAAATAACGAATATATTTTAAAATTATGTATATGCAAATTAAATTTTTCAATTCAATAAATTGCTTTTATAAATAAAGCCCCAAAGGTCTGATTGATATTTAACTACAAAGATTATATGCAATTAAACGTCAACACACTACAATACCAGTACAACAATTCAATTTTAAAAATTGATTGATTTTAAAAATTGATGGAAAAGTCGATTAAAAATTGATTAAGTTTTGAGGTTTAAATCCAAAATGAATAGCTAGATTTTAAGGTAAAAAATTTTTTTAACAAATTTAATAGAAATTGAATACAGAATGAATAATAAGACCAAACAATGATCAAAATGACATTCCGTTTGAAAATCAGTTCAGTTTTGATAAAGTTATGAAAGTTTGAAGTTAGTCAGACTTTGAATCAAGCAAATTTACAAGTCAAAATTTTTGTCAGATTTGACATGATTTTTTACAGAAAAATGAAAGGTCTCAGAATCAACTTTAAAGTGTTGTTTTATGCTAATTACGATATAAGGAGTTGATTAAAAGTGAAAACTTGAGATTTAAAATTTTGAATTTTCGAAAATCCAAAGGGGGGACCCTTAGCATTAAAATCGAGATTTAGAGGGCAACAATTTTTTTTACGAAATACATCAAGTTTGAATGCAGAATGAATTTAGAGACCAAACCATGATCAAAATGACATTCCGTTTGAAAATCGGTTCAGTTTTAATAAAGTTATGGCAGTTAGAAGTTACGCAGACATTGGATCCGGCAACTTTACTTACTTATAAAGTTTTCTTATTTTATCTTTCAGTTACTTCTAACAATGAGAATTTATGCTGACATCAGCTTCTTTATAAAAACTGAGGATTAATAAAGTCTTGTAAATTTATGGAATGACTTGTTAAACTAACAATGATACTCGTAAAACTATTTATCTTCTGATTCCATGCAGATGGAAATTTAGCATATTTAGATGAATCATTGGTTCGCTCCTTGAGAGCATTCTGCAGTACTAGCAACAATGGATGAAGATGTTCAATTTGGACACATGTCAACAGTGAAAGCTTCAAGGATTCAAAAAAATAAAAAAAAATCAACCCTCAGGACAAAGAGGGAAGCGAGAACCACCCCCCCGGACACTGACACCCCACAAATGGAGCTCCCAAAAAAAAAAATAACCGAAGCAGGTTCGTTGACATTGTTGTGCGGTATCAAAAGTAAGTCACACACGCACACACATTTATATGGATATTTATTGTATGTGTGTGTGTGTGTGTGTATAAGTATTATTATTAGCATGAAATCACGCAAAAATTTGCTTAAGTCAGCATCGCACTTGGCAAGTACAGTATGTCTAGCAATAGTTTTGACAAAGACAAATTTACAAATTCTTACAGTTGGTCAAAAAGTGTTTTTTTATTTTTAAAAATAATTGAATTAAATAAATATTAATCAATTTTTTAACTATTTATAAGATGAATAAACAAGAATAATACAATAAGAAGTAAAATAAAAATCTATTAAATATATACATATATAATTTTTTGGCTACAGAAATTGTGTACATTTTGGATTTTGTCGAAAATTTTGTTGTATATTTCAAAATTTTAAAAAATAAATAATGAGATATACTGCCTTTGTTGTATATTTCAAAATTTAAAAAAATAAATAATGAGATATATTGCCTTTGACTATTTTTTAAAATACAAAAATAAATATTAATATTTTTCTCAATGTCAAATTAATCTGTGTGTATATTTTTGACTGCTGAAATGTTGTATTGATATGGAGCTGAGTAAATGTTTCATCTTGACGGGGGTTGTGAAGAAGAGGAAGAATGGAGGACTGTGGTTTAAACTTGCCTCAGGAATTTATCGATTGCTGTCGCTCAAAATTCTTCCGGTCAGATTTACAGTGTAGACAAATTGCACAGTTAAACTAACATATTTAAATGGCACTTGATACACTGTGCATGTTTTTATATGTGTATGTGTATGCATGTTACAACACTCATACATATGTATTTTTGTCGTTGTTGTTATTGTATGTTATGGTAAGAGATCTGAAGGTACCGTTACAACTATTCCATAAATATAACGGCTCAGCCGGCAAAAGTCACGCGATTGTTAAGATAAGCACACAAACACAAATAAGGACTCTCACACACACACACACAGACGTGCACTATTGTTGTTAATATTACGGTTAAGGTAGATTTTGTTGTGCGAGGAATTTGTTTGCAGTGCATGCTTTGAAACAACCGTTAGCTGGCAGTGCCAAAACTCAACTAACAACTGTTGTTGACAACGACAGTCGACTGTTTATTATTACAGCCGACGGCGTTGCCAGACTGTGCAAGCAAACTCTCTCATGCTCACGCTCTCGTTCTCTCTTTTTGGTTTTAAGAGAGCAGCCGGCAAAAGGAAAGAAGGTAAAAGACAAAGAGAGAATTTATTTGAAAATCCGTGTGTTATGAATGAGCGTCAATTAGCCAAAGTTGACTGTCTATGCTTTATTATGATTATGATTATCATTATTATAATGACTATGATTAGGCGGTGAACTTAAACGCAAATTGATTGCCTACATATTTTAAGGCATTTTGTTGGATTGGATTACAAGTGCGAGCATTTAATGTGGAACATATGAGGATGCCATGTAGATGCTAGGCAGTGCTGTCAGAATTTCAAGTGCTAATATAGCTAATTTTATCAAAAACATTGGCTAAAAATAGCTAAAAATTAACAAAATATATAAAAAAAAATATATGTAGGGGTTTCCCAGTGTATTGATGTTATTTGTCATTCAGAAAAAGTAGTAAGCTAATATTTTTCAATAGCCAAATTTCTAGCTTTAATCAGGCGCTAAATAAAATAGCTAAACTGGCAACACTGATGCTAGGCCTTATTCCATAATAATAAGAGTACTTCAGACGAATTTGTGCACCTCTTTCCTCTCTTCAATCTCCTGTCTTCTGTGCTTATGCTAATATTTTTGTGAAGCTGCTCTAAGCTTTATTTGCTTAATAAATGTTGTTATGCTCAGGTGTCATGAGTTTCTTTTATTTTCTTTTCTATATATTTTTATTTTTCTTACGAGTGTTGTAGGTTATCTTTTTTTATTATTTTATTGTAGCATACTTTTGTGCATTGTTTACACAAATTTCTTTGTTTGCTTTGTTAATAATGCCACACGGAAGAGAATGGGCAAACAAAAGCAAAATGACGGACAATCAAAGAAGGCCTCAAAAGAAATGCTTTCTCCCTCACTTCAATCTCAAGCCTGATTTAAATTCAGTAAAGTCAAAACTGTTTGCCTTATGCGCACCAAAAACCCAATAATCCAATGTGGTTGGATACTCTTCCGAACTTTTTCACTCTCATTCTATCTCTGTTCCTCTCTGACCGAGTCTAAGCATCTCTATATCCGTGTGTGTATGTGTGTGTGTGTGTGTATATGTGTGACTGTGTCAACAAAAGGCCTTAAAGCGGCAGCATCTTAGCCAGTCCAAGTGGCCGCCAACGTCTGGGAAATGGGAAATGGAAAATGGTTTAGACGCCTTTTATACCCTCTCTAAGGATACTTCAACTATGCCTCTTATTTTATATCACTTATATGATTTTATAAATTTATTGTATTTATTTTATGAACCATCCAAATGATTAATAAACTTTTGGAAATTTGTTAAAATAAAATGATGACTCTGGAGTTAAGTACTAAAAATCTAATCTGATTTTTTTTAGTTTTTTTAAAAGTATTTGTCCTCAACATATTTTGTAATTTGTGCTACACATCTAATTAAAATTTGTTGAGAGGAATTTACTTAATGCATAAAATAGAACAATAATTAAAAATTTTATTGAAATTTTAAATAAATTAATGGCTGATTTTTGGGACTGTTTTACAAGAACAATTCTCCTAAAATCTCTAGAAGTTTAAGGACACTGCTGATAAAATTTATTTTAAATAAATTTATGTAAAGTAAAATGTTATGACAAATTTTGGTTGACAATTTAAATAGTTTTTAAAAGCAGAGTTTACTAAGTGCGAACATAAGTTGCTGATATTTCAGCAAAATCAACATTTTGTTCAGACTTTTACAAAAGGATTTTTCGAAATTTTTTTTAGGGATTTGGGAAACTTACCTTAATATTAACTAACTCTGATACTACTTCAAGAACAGGCGAAATACCCTACACTCTGACGAATAAATTTATAGAAAGTTGTAGAGTCACTTCTATTTAAACTAGAGTATTAGAACTGTAGACCTTTATGTAATTTTTTTTTTTTAGCGTGTTGAGCTGATTTAGGTCGTTGTCGTTGTTTCTTTTGTTTTTTGCTTCTTCTTTTTTTTGTCGCCCGCAGACTTTGGCTTAAACTTAAGCTTAAGCTGCATGTGAGCTTTCACTTTCTTGGAAAGTGACCTAAAAAAATGGCCGAATATGAAAACGTAAGATACAAATCTAATTGTATTTAACATTTTTGGGTGTTTTTCTTTCCTGAGCACATAAGTTGAGACAGCTGGATTTTAAGCTTCAATTATTTTGTTTTAATTGTAAGCAGTTTACAGTCTGTTCCTATCTAACCTCACTCTCCCTCACTCTCTGTCTCCCTCCCGCTCACTCTTTCGGAATTTATTCCGCGAGAATTCTTCTACTCCAGTATTTCAGCCTCTAAACCTTTTAATATTCCAGTCAAAAGTAACTTACAGAAATATGCATAATAAAAGTAGGTAGCTCAGAAATAGATTAAATGTCAGGGGTATTTGCAAGTCGATCATTTTTATTAATTGCCAATATTGTTTAATGTTGCGAAAAAGTGTTGCATGCTGCTGAGCGCAAAACAAAATGGCTGCCGCAAAGGAGAGCAACACGAAACAGACAACAAACATAACTGACAAATGGAAAAATTATGTAAGAAGACGACAGACTTGAGACACCCTATACTCAGTTCCCAGATAACAGAAATCATAAATAAATGAATATAAAATTGAGAAAATAAATCAACTTGCCGGAATCAGATTAAATTTACTATTTTATAAAAAAATAAAGTAATATATGAAATTTTGCAGAAATTTATAAAAGCCTTTTACCTATTTGCAATGCTTACAGGGTATGCAAGTGGAAAATAAAAAACCCACCGCAGAGGAAAAACTCAATTAGGTTTCATGTTGTTTTTAAATTGCCAGACAAAGTTTTTTCTGTGGTGGAAAAGCGGAAAGGGGGAGATACTTTTCCGGGAGGGCAGGGAATGGGAGGGAATCGAGTAATGTTGGCGTTATGCCACGTCCACATCCAAAACAGTTGCACTTTGTTTGCTTCCATTCAATCCGCGTTTCCGTAGACTTTTTCCAATAAAGAAAGCAAACAATCAGCTCTATGGAAATCAACTTAAATTCTCACAAAACTGAACACAGAATCGGTTTCAATTGAATTTTAGGCATACAAATAAATTGAAATTGAAAAGTGCTGTCAGAATAAAAGGCACGCGTTTTCCTGATGCATTTGATGTGTGACAAAATTGTAAAGCTAAAATCGCATTGATAATATAAAAGTAAAGAGTGTTGTCAAAATAAAAAACTTAATTAAATATGTCAAAATATTACAAACAAATTTTTCTGTCACATTTAAAGTGAGTTTTAGTATGAAGTTTAATTCTCTTTTAACAAAATATAATTAAATAGAGTCTTTATCTGTTTCCATTTGAAGCAAATATGAAAGTGATCTCCGTAACTCTAATTAAATATAGTCGAAATCTCTTGAACAGATTCCACTATGAACATTTTCCTTATTTGTATAAAATTTAAATACTTTTTAAATTTGTTGTTATTATTTTTTGATCACTGAAAATTGAATAAGTTGCAATTTTAAACTTTTTTTGGAGATATACATTTTAAAAATTATTTAAATTACTCTTGTGCCATTTCGATGTGCCATTTTATCAGTTTACTAAATATCAAGACTAATTCCACTATTTTCTAATTTCTCCCGCTAATTAAATAGCCAATTCTGGCGGATAAAAAGCGGAAGTGTCAGCAATTCATGGAAAGAAAATGAAATCGTATTGTTGGTGAGAAAACATAAAATATTTGTGACGTGACTGTAAAAAAAAAAACATTCATTGCTTGATGTGATGAACATTTATTCTCTCGCACACATACACACACATACAAACACGCACACACACACAAACACAACTACACTGGATTGCCTGTAATTTGTTTTTTTTTTATGTAGCAGACTAATTAAAAGTTGTATAATTTTGTTGGATACTTTTCATACCCTGTAGATGGAAAGTATGTGAAGCGGGTATATGTAAAATATACATATCCAGTATAGTTAATATATATTCCCGATAAACTAATGATGACGTTAATGTTAAATATGTAAATTTAAATACGATTGATTTAATACAACGTTATACAATTTGGTTACAATTTCATGACTGCATATAGGCACTATAAATGCAGGGTATCTGTCAGGTTGTGCATTCTATTTTCTCTCAATATACATAGTTGTTAAAAACTAAACATGCCATACATTTCGTTTACAATAAAACTTTAGCCAAAACTGTTGTATAAATAAATATGTTTTGTTTTAATAATATATTTATGAGTTATTATGACCGGATAATTTTTCTGGAAAACTCATTTTTAATTTTTTAAATTGTTGGTTGAAGTAAGATCAAAGTTTTGGCTTGGATACATATTTAAAGCAATTTTCATTTCACACAAGACGTTGGCATACTTTTTAGGATAAATAATTAGTTTCAACAACTGTAAGAAAACTAAAAATAATCACTGTAAATATATGCAGAAAATCCAAATTAGTTGACAAAATTGTTTGAATTTTATTGAAAATAAATATATATATCGTATAACATCGTATAACATTTGCTATTTCAAAAACATTAAAATAATCACTGCAAAAAAAAGCAGAAATTGCTAAAAGAATTTGTTGAACATTATATAAAGGGTATTCTCAAAGCGTAGTAATTTAAATCCCGTTATACGTAAAACTGTAGCACATTTTTCAGCTTCAATAATAATACTAAAATCAATCGGAAAAAAAAGGGAAAATAATCACTGTAAATAATTGCAGAAAATGCAAAATGAATGGAAATTGTTTAACATTGAGAAGGAAAAGAGAATGAAATTAATATGATTAAAAAGTGAAGCCGTTAAAAATGAGAAAATTCGGGACAGATTGTATAATTGGTTTCAAGTGTTAAATGAGCTGGAGCTAAGCTAATTGCACTGCATTAATCAGTTGCTCAGCGAACACGAAGGTTATCCAGTTGGCCATATACATGTTATCTCATTAAAACATTAGCCAAGGGCCCGAGGTAGTTAGCCAAGTTGATTGCCAGTTGCCATGATGCTGCCACAAAGTGGCAAGGCCTCGTGCCTCATGAATTCCAATTAAAGTTCAACAAAAGCCAGTTTAACATTTCACTTTTGCATTATTGCAATTTTGCATTTTGCAGCAGGATTTGTGCCAGAGCTCTTGTATTTACATTAGCTAAAAACTGGGTGTGTGTGTGTGTTGCAAGTTGCAACAACAGAAACTAAATTCAGCATGCCCTCAAAGAAAAATAATTTGAAATTTGCATTTTTCTTTTCGTCCTCTGATTATTCAATCTTAAAAGTCTATTCTTTAACTATAAATTTTATATTAATGCAGTAAATTTAAATACAATACATATTAAATATAAATATTGTCATTAAATATGGCATATTTAAATATTTTATTTTTAATATATGTATAATATTTGAATTTTTAATTTTATGACTTAATTCAAAATCGTTTAAGATTAAATAGTAAGTACAAAATGATAAAAATTCTATAAAGAATATCTTAATTTTTTAATTATTAACTTCATTTCTTTCCATCATTGCATAAAAATAAGAATCATTTGACATTTCTAAATGAAATTTGAAACATATTTGACTTTAATATATTCGACGAATATTTATATATATTATTAGAACATTTTTGATTTTGAGTTGAATTCAATTCAATACTACAAAATAAAATTTTTCATATTTAATTTTAATGCAATTTATTCAATTTCTTGCGAATTAAATAAAGATATATTTTTCAATTATTTAATATTTAACAAATATAACAATTTTAATATTTAATGCATTTCATATTCATTAAAATTCCATGCATGAATTTTTTTCTTTGGCTGTAGTATCTAGCAACTCAATTAAAAAACACATTTCCCACCCTAAACAAACTCTAGTTTGGCAGTTTGAACTTTAGTCAAAAGCAATTTGGGCAAAACTATCTCTGATGCTCGCTCGTAGTTTAAATTTGGCTTTTTCAAACATTTCATTACACTCTAACAATTTCTGAAATGCTTTTTAACTTGTTTACAATTGCCAATTGCATAAAAGGATTTAAATTGCATTAAAAATGAATGAAAGTCTTTTAATTATGTTGCCACAACACATGTAAGCATCAGAGTAATGTAGTAATTAATTATTAAAAGCATCAACAGTATTAATTTGATAATATGCAGAGTTCTCTGCTTTTGGCCAAATATTTGTATTTTACAATTTGTTTTACTGTTTAATTGTTTGGCTTAGCTGCATATTTATTTAAGTCAAAGACTACAATAGTTATTACATTTGTATCATATATTATAAGATTATTAATAATTATCAAAATATAAAATAAAGCAATGTTCTTTGCTTATTATTTTTAAATGAAATATAGAAATAACTATTTTGATTATAGGGTATCTTTTAATGCCAAAGAAAGAAAATTTAAATTAACTTTGCTTTTATTTTAGAATTTTATTATTATATTTTAATTTTTTACTAAAAGTAAGTAATATATGAAAGAAAAATGTTCATTATTTTGATATGAGACTTCAGAATACCCTTTTCTTATTATAGGGTATCTCTTAATTGAGCTAAAGAAAGTGCCAAAAGTGAATCTCTTATATATAGTAATATTTCTACCAAATAGAAATAATAAAATAAAAATGAAAATTGCTCATCACTTTGAAATTAAATGATCACAGGGTATCTCTTAGACGGATCTGCTGAGCTAATGCTATAGCAATTGAATTGAGTAAATTCTTGTGAATCTCCCTTGAGTCTCTTCCACAAATATTGCAGCGCTTTTGGCCAAATGGCAGCTTCATTAGAGCCAAAGATATGATTGAAATTCTTGTTGTTGTTTTTGTTGCTGTTGTTGTTGTTGCTGTTGTTGTTGTTGCTGTGGTTATTGTTGGGGAGCGCCGTCGGTCATGTGAACGCCCCCAAAGAATCCTGGTTAAATGTCAGAGCCAGGTCCATTGACAATAAATTTCTGGCTCGAAGCAAGGAAACCTTTTTATGGCCGCATTGTTATTATGTTATCTCCTCTTTACACTTGTCGAGGGCGGGCAAAAAAAGGGAAAAAGGGGGAAGGATGAGTTGGTAACACATGTCATAACACACAACAAACATATGCAATAATAATAATCCACAACAATAACGGCAAAAGCAATAAAGAATTTGATAATACTCGTAAAATTAAATGTGTCCGCAAAAGGTTTTTCTCTACACTGAAAAAAATGCTAGTCAATATATTTCTTTTAATTTTTGAAATTCCATAATTCGTATTAAAATTAACTTACTAAAATTAAATGTATAGTACATTAAAATATTTTATAGCTAAAAACTTGCATACTTAATTAAAAAAGGTCAGCTTTAGTTTGTTATTAATCATACAAATTTAAAATTATTCTTAAGTTAATTAAATAGTACTCAAATTTAATATGTCTTCCACAATTTTTTTTTTTATTCAACGTAAATTCAAAGATTTTTTTAATTCATTTACATATATGTTGAAAATATTTAAGTCAAACAATTTTCATATATAATTTAATATTCTTAAATTTAAGATTTTTTTGTTTAACATAAAATCAGAGATTATTATAGTTTTTTTGAAGTCAAAAAATATTTACATTTAATTAAGAATTCTTACATGATTTTGTTCGTTAAGCAATAACAAGTTTTAACTATACTTAATTTATCTTTCCAAATTTACTTCTGGACTAAATTTTTTTCAAAATAAAAATAAATAGTTAGTTTTCAGTTTATAATTTTTTGCTATTTTAATATTTCTATTCATTTTATATATTTTTTTTTATAAATTCAAAGTATTATTCATTGAATTGTATTTATAATTTAAATTTATATTTGACTGTTATACAAATATTTGAAATTCTTAATTTAAATTTGTTTTATTTAATTAAAAACGACATTTACTAATTTTATTAAGATTGCTTTTTTCTCTGTGTACTTTTGTCCTCATTTCTCTCGTTTTATTGGGATCACAAACATGGCCTAAATGCTCACTCGTAGACAGTTTAAATGCATTAACTGATTTGGGGCAGCTTGAACATGTCGCCAAGATTCACAGCGTAGATTAATCAATGTCCATGCATCATTCCATGTGCCACATTCTGTGGCATTTATCGCTCGAATAGTTGTCATCGTTATCTATGCTGTCATTAAAGGCAATTATCGCCTGTGCTGATACCAAAATTTACCACA
Organism: Drosophila innubila; assembly: GCF_004354385.1. NCBI lineage: Eukaryota > Metazoa > Arthropoda > Insecta > Diptera > Drosophilidae > Drosophila > Drosophila innubila. The sequence goes on from NW_022995380.1 coordinate 30,417,641, forward strand.
ATAATGGTTTAAATGACTACATAGGGGAAGGAGGAAGTGTGGGCAGTGTCAGGACCACGGTCTGAAGTCAAGGTTAGCAGGTTAGGAGACGGGGTCAATTTCGGGGGTGAAGGTCAGCAACACGCAATGCCCATGAATTTTCACATGCATAATTGAAAAGACGAGCGAGCTGGCTGCTTAATAATGTTGTGCTCCTTTTACCCTGTAGTACTGGCTGTAGCAAAGGGTATGCCCAACTTGTGTGTGTGTGTATGTGACATGTGAATGTATGTGTCTTAAAATTGTAGCTAAGATATTGCGGAAAATTATAGTTTTATGTGCATCTGAATAATGTTAGTTAATATTTTAATTTTATATTTTAAATGTTTTCAAAAATTATTTATATATCTTAAAATATTTCTCGAATCTTTCATTTAGTTTTCGAAATTTTTAATTTCTTTCTTGATTTAAATCGATATTTATTAATTCATTTTTACATATTTCATTAAATAACTTTGTAATGTTAATGTTGTTAATGTTTTTTATTTCGTTCAAATCAATTTACAAAAAATAACTTTAATTTTAATGCTTAAAACCGAAGGATATAATTTATATTCAATAAATAAATATAAGACAAAAGTTTTTAATATCTTTATATTAAATTATTTCAAAATATTGACTTCGCTTTTGATTGCTTATATAAAAAAAATTTGTATAAAATATAAGCTTATCATTTCATTTTATTTTTTCGTATAGGGTATTTGCTAGTCGACTACTCTCCTTAGTGCCTTTAACATTCTATGTAGCTGTTATTGTTGTGGTGCTGCTCTGGAATTCATTGCGTTTTAATCATAAATTCTTAATACACTCACTTGATCGATTGGCGAATACACAGGAAATCCCACTTCCCTAACTATAATTATATAGATATATATACTTTATATGTATAAGGTTAGTTAAGTAAATGACTTGGTATCATAAATAAAAAATTCACATCTTAATTTGGCAAAAATAAATGATGATAAATAAAGATGATTATGGCTCTATAGAAAAAAAATATAATAAATGAATAGTTTGAAAAATATTAATTACTTGAATACATGTATTTAAATCAAAAGCTGTTGCATAATTGAACAGCAAAGAGAATTTTGTTTTAATCTCAAGTTGAATCTAAGCAGACTTAAACTAAGAGCAGGTTGGCTAATTAAGCATTGCTGGGATTAAACGAGATATGACGAGCTTTTGTTATGGCTGTTGTTGTTGTTGTTGTTGCTGTGTCAACCACCTCATGCACCACCTTCAATAGAACAGCACCGAGTGGTTTTCTCCGAGCCTCAACGAACAGCTCAGCATAATTGTGAAAGCCGATAATGAGATGCACACACACACACACAAACACACACACACAAGAGTGCCTGTGTATTTGTGTGTATGATTGACATTCTCTTTTATGTCTGTGTCTGTGTGAAAGGCCAAGTTAAGTGAGTTCTTTTGAGCAGGCTTAAATTTGAGCTGAAAATCGATCGACTTGCAATTCACTTAAAAACTAGAGATGAAATTTCCAACTAAACATCTAGTATCAAGTTGTCTTCTAAAAACTGTTATGTAAACATAAAATTGTCGATTTATAGCTAAAAAAAATTTGTCCCATAAAAATGTTATATTTGAAATTTTTCCGATGTATTTTAGTTATATTCAATTTTGATTCTTTTATTTTGCAATTAAAACAAAACCAGAATTCTAGCGAACTGTAAGAGAGCATATACTTTTTATTCACTGATTTATTTAGCTCGACTCATCGCCAAATAAACAACATCGAATTGAAGTTGCTACAAATTGTAATCATGTCATTTAATCATTGAATTTTGACATCACTTTTAAAACATTAGCGACATTGTCATTTCTATTTTTTGTGCCGCGGTGCAACAAACTGTTGCATGCAGTGTGTGTGTGTGGCTGTGTGGCTGTGTGTGTGGGTGTGTGTTAGTTTGTTTCTGTGTGTTGCTAGTTGAAAAGGGAGTGCAAAAGTGCTCTTAATTGCAAGTGCGAGTGCGCAGTCTGTTATTATGTCCCATACAATTGAGGCGCAAAAAAGTATGCTACACAAAATGCAATTTTCGCTCAAAGTCACAACCAACAACAACAACAAGGGGAACAACAACAAAAGCTGCCATCAACATGTAAAAGCTACAAAAAAAATTAAATTGTATTGCTTATTGCGAGAATATGAAAATATCATTATTAATCATATATTTTCTAACATTTTTTTCAGCTATTACTATATCATTGAAATAAACTAACTAAGGAAAGAATATTTTTATATATATCTTACTTTATGTAGTTAATTTTTAAAAAATTGTTGTTGTGAAAAATATGAAACTTTTATTCAATTTTGAAGATAAATAAATATAAATAATATTTTCTTTTTCTTATCACTTAATTTGTATAGAAAATGGTCAAGGAATTATTTTTATTGCTGGTTTTTAGACTTTTTGATTTTACAAAATAGCACATGAAAAAATCCATTTTATAATGGAGTTTATTTGTTAATTTTTATTTTTTGATTTTATATAGATCTTACACAAAAGTTAAGATATTTATCTCTATATTTATAATATTATTAAATGAACTGTGAATTGACTTTTTTTTCCTGAAATTATCCTGAATTATCATATTTGCGAATACTAAATAAAAGACTATTAAGTCTCATCTTTTCATCTTGTCTTTAAATTTAATTAAATAAAGTACTCATATAAAAATAAAGGAACTAATATCATTAACCTTTGACTATGACAGATTTAATTGTAAGCAAATTTATGCAACTCTGCAGCAATCGGAACATTTGGAATTCTGCCAGGAGCAAGTTTGAATAGCTCGCATGTGCTCTTCATTACGTATACGACACGATGTTCTCACACAAAAACACACACACACACAATCACACACACCCAGGGCAGAAGTTTGAATGTAATGAAGTGCACAGTCTCATCAAATCAATGATGTGTGTAATTGTCACCCCGAGCCAATTTGTAAGCCATGTTTGCAATGGTCTCATGATGTACAAGTCAAATCAAATCGAGTCGAGTTGACTTCAGGGTCAGGTCTAAGTCAACGATGCTATCGATGTTTGCGTGCATATATTTCGTTTGAAAATTGTAATTTATAAAGCAGGTTTTATATATGACAAAAACTTTGTGTTGAAAAATTTGCAAAAAAAAAAAAATTGCTCAAGAGAACAAAATAATAGAACAGTATATCTTTAAATCAAACTGAAGTTTGGTTAAAAAACGTATTTATTTTTGTTAAATTACACAAGAAATTAAAACAAAAGATTTTCGAAATTTTTCTCTAACTGTGTGTATTTTATAACTTTAGGTTAAGTTTTAAAAAAGTCCAGATTTAGCATTTTATATGTTTCTGTGAAAACTTAAGAATATGTTAAATTTATTTTTCTTAAAATGTACATTTAAGTTTTTTGTAATGTTCTTAAAATAATTACAAAAAATAGAAAAATAATTTTAAATTTTTAAAATTTTTTCTATTAATTTTTAAATATTGAAAAACAATTTATGAGTTTGACTATTAGCTTACTGCCCTTTGAATGTCACGCCTTCATAAATTTTGACTTGTAAAATTTCTTTCATGTGTTGAGAATATATATATAAAATTTCAAATCGATATCTCATCTAATTCAAAAGTTACACAACTTTGTCGAATACATTTCGAAAATGTGCCACAGTGCAATGGTGGCAATAAAAGGTTGCTGTCTCTGTTATTTCTTCTTCTCTTCTTGACACTACAATAAAATAACAAAGCACTTGAACGTGATGTCATGCTTCCTTACTTTAACTTTTCCATTCCCTTTCCTTTTTCCTATTAATTTGACCCAAGTTAAGCTGAAGAAGTGAAGAGTCAAGTGCCAAAAAAAGGCAGAGTGTAAACAAACTATATAGAAATGAGATTAAAGATCTGCTTTGTCGCCTTGTCTGTATCAGCAGCTCAAATTCAAACTTCGAGCACTTATGAAGGAGCATCCGAAAATGTTCGAGTCTGAAAAGTCAATAAAAACAAGACAAGTTTAAAGTGTTGCAAGGCAGAAGCACAACAAGCTTTTGTAAATGTTTGTCTATCTCACACTCAGCCTCTCTCTTTTACTCTCTATCTCTTGCTTATCCTCTACACTTAGCAAAATAAATAAATTTTAGATAATCTACATCAATTTTAATATGCGTCGGTATTAAAAAATAAGCATGTTAAAAAGAGAAAAATGTTTCACTCTTTTATAAAATAAATTATATATATTTAAGTTGCAATGTTAAAAACACATTTGTTTGTATGAAAAAAACTCAACATCAAGCTTTAAAAAATTATTTCTTATATAAAAGAAACTTTTTTTTAGTATGAGAATGTATGTCATAAGTGTATTTAAAAATAATTTCTACATTTAGCACTCTAGAAAAAATAATTTGAGCAAATTCGAAATAAGTTTTAAGGAAAATACTGACAATATTTTTGAAATTACAATAAAATAAAGATTTGTAAATTTGAGATAATTTTCCTGAATTTTAAGAAAAATATGTTACAATATTATAACATTTTTTTTTCTTTGGAAATCAATATTCCTATAGTGAGTTAACATTTTTTTCGAGTGTATCACTTTCCCTAGCTGTTTACATGCCCCAAAAGTTTCACTTTGAAAACGTCAAATGACAGACAACTTCCTTTCAAACACTCAGAAGCTGTCACTTGCTGTTAGCCAAGCCTGATAACGTTGTCAAATTGAACTGAAGTGAAAGACAATGGCAAGCAAATAAAGTATTATTATTGAAATTGAAAACAAATTTAAATAAATGAAATTATTTTTTATATTGAATTAAAATCTAAAAACTTTAAAAAAATTGTATAAAGTGTATCGAAAACTTATATTATTTGGTTTTTAAATTAAATTAAATTTGTTTTTTACTAAAATAAATTAATTTTTTTTATGGATTCACTTATTGTAAAAAATAAAATAATAAGAAAACATTTGTTACAATTTTAAACAAGCTAAATTTTCTGCTGTCGATCCAATGAGAACCGAGAATTTTCTTTTGTTTTTTCCAAGAGAAATTTTTAATTTAATCTCTGGCATAATTTAAATGTAATAGAAATATTTTCAAGAAAGAAATTTCTAAAACCAATTTTTGGCTGAAAATATTAAGCCAAATATCGTATTAAAAATCAATATGCATCGTACATACATTGCTTTGAATATTGAAACATTTTTTATAGCCATTATTTTGTCAAAGTGCAATTTGCATTTATAATCCCGAATGCTCGTAGGATTAGACTAGAAGCACGTGTGTCGGAAAGGATAATAAAGATATAAAAGAAGAGTGGGGAGAGAAGGAATGGGAGGAAGTTTGGGAATTGGCAACCTTTAAGGCTTAATACAGTCGAGGTACTCATTACGCTTTGTGTACGTGACAACCTGGCTAATTATGTTGTCAAATGACATGGGAGGAAAAAGAAGAGTTTTATGTTCATGTTATGCAAATGAAATGGCCAAAACGACTTGGCCTTAAAGCGATTAGTGGCACAGACACAATCAGCCCTCAAATTGTGGTCGTTGTGGCCTTAAATCTTAGCCCTAATTTAAAGCAATGTCAACAAGACACTCACATTTTCTGGCCAGGAAGCCCAAGTTAAATATTTTCACCCCCTTAAAACAAAAGAATGGTGTCTTCTATCAAGTTGTTAAATTACACAAATTGAAGTTAAATTTCAATTTTCGAATTTTGGTACAAATTACAGTTGGAACTTTTGGTCCAATTACTTGCCAAATTTGGCACAAGATGTTTTCATTTTCAACAAACTTTTTTGTGGGAAAATTAAAAACTTAAAGCTGGCCACAAATGTTGTTGGCCAACTTGTTGCCTCTTGGCCGTCTTTTATTGCCAGGCACGAACGCAATGAGCACTTCAACGTGCGCTATCAAGAAATCGTAGAGTCTTCCACTCCCAACGCACAGTGGTCATTAAATTTTTTAGTTTCGAGATTTTTGCGATTTATTTTAATAATTACACAAAGCTGTTCTGTTATATATTTTATTTATCTACTTGTGGATTAATATTTCATAAGAATCACTAAAAAAAAGAAACGCTTTCTAGTATTAATTTATTTATTTATTTATGCACGACGAAAAGCAGTCGGCAAAGAAAAAATTACCAAGTATAAAAATTAAGGTAAAGATTAAAAATACAAATACAATTAAAAATAAATTATGAACTGTAAAGAAAAAAAAAATTAAAGTTAGTTAGTATTAACTGATTTTATAAATAATTTAAATTTAAGAAAACACTACAAAAAACACAAATTTAAAAAAATAAATGGCCGGCATAGTGAGATGTATTCTCAATTTTTTTTTAGACAAAAACTCTTCAAATAAAAATTTTTGTCGCAAAACTAAAAATTTTTATATGCCAAATACAAATTTTTTTCCTGATTTTAATGCCAGAAACAAGAACTTTTTTGTGAACTTTTCTAATTTTATATTTGCAGCGCAATTCCTTTAACATTTTTTTGTTTTCAGAATAAGGATCGTATATATTTTAACAAAATTTTTTGAATAGTTCCGTCTAAAGTGATGAAAAGTTCCACTGTGCTTGGCAAATATTTCCTCATATGAGGCGGAAAACGTTAGTTTCGATTCATTTGCGAGTCACGTGTCTTGTCCACAATTTAAACTGGCAATTGACTTCGCCAAAAGACAGCTAACAATGTTAGCCAATTGTCTTGACCTGCTTTTGGCTGAGCCTGAAACTCAGTGCTGTTTGTCAATGGGTTTTTGAATAAGTATGCATATTTGCATAGCTCTATGCTTTGACATTAAAAAAAGCTACGTTTTTTCTTCGTGTTTGTTTATTTTTCACTTGAGTTTCTACTTCTTTTTTCACTGTTTACACAGCAGAAACAAAGAACAAAAGAGGGATAGAGTGTCCTTTTAGCATGATAATTAAACTGTCAAGAACATGGCTTGTTTTTTTGTAGCTGGCCAACAACTTCAAAGCTGTAGTTGACCATAACCAAAAGCAAATCTACATAACATGCTAATTTCCTCTTAAAGAGACGAGAGGAAGAGAGGGAGAGGGGGTGGGCTACAACTGGCTACTAAAAACATAAAACAATATCCTGTTTTAAAGCTTAAAGACCCCAAAAAAAAAAAAAAGAAATGAGTTTTTCTGTCGTTTTATGATTTTTACTTTCTTTTTTTTCTATTTTTTTTTTTTTTTTTAGTCAGAGAAACTTGCCGCTAGCTTAAACTAATGGCGTCCATTAATCAAAAGACGTGTGCACACTTAGTTAGAACCTTTTTATACCACACACTGCGAGTGCCACATAAAAAGGGTATATTGGTCCACTTGGCGTATGCTTAATATTTCGCTGCTATATGCTGTGTTTGTCTTTTTTCTGGGTACTTTTCTAAACAGACAACCTCTTTAATTATTGCTTCTTTTTACAGGATAGCTCGTGGTTGAACATTGCAACTTTTGCTGGGCATTTGACTAACTTTTAATGCTTGTAACTTGATTAATGTTTAGAGCTTTGAAATTTTCCCCCAAAATTCATGCTCTTGAAAAGATGTTCCTATATATATATATATATATATATATGGAATATATTTGTATAACCACATGTGGGCAGCTGGAAAAGGACTGCTGTTTTATTTTAGTGCTTTACAGGGTATACACATTTTATTGAAATATATGGACAACAATACTATAGATAAAAGGCAATGAAAAACATGATTAGAGATCAGAATAGATACAGATTTTATAGAAAAAGATTTTTAAATTCATTAAATCTCATTATAATATCATATTATGTCGATTTCTTTTGTATAAAGATTTCTTTTAAGGACTACAAACTGGTCAAAAATCAAAACAAAAAGTACCAATTGTTTTTTTCTGATTAAAAAGTCCGGTTTCTTAAAATTTCTTGGTAATAAGTCAACTTTAAGAGATAAATACAAAAAAAAACTAAATAAAAATATAAGTGGCCTTAAAATCAAGACGTTATCTCTATTTAAAAAAAATAAACTGTACATTATCATCGTAGTTTGTTAAAAAAAAGTTTTAAAATACAAAAAACTAAATCAAAATATAAGTGGCCTTAAAATTAAGACGTTATCTCTATTAAAAAAAAAAACTTACGTTATCATGTAGTTTGTAAAAAAAAGGGCTTAAACTTTAATCCAAAGTTCTGCCTTAAGTCAAGCTGAAAAACTCTTGTTCAGTTAAAAAGTTTAAAAAACGAATCTACTTCAAAAGAAGTTTGCATTTTTTTTGCAGTTTTTGCACTCATGAAATGCTCTCTACTTTTACAGCTGAACGGGAGGATTACTCGAGCTTTGTAGGGTATTAAATCAGGTGTTGCTGCTCTCAACTCGACGCATTCATTTTCTTTGTTTAACGTGTATTTTTGGGGACGGAAAAACGCCGCCTTCGGCATCTGCATAAATCATTATTTCATTTCTTTGAGCGCCTTTTCTGCATGGCCAAATTCAATTAATTCGCACGGAAAGTGTTTCACACTTTTCGAGAAGTGCTTTAATTGAATTGTGGCACATGAAAAAACGTTTTAAAGTTGGCCAACAACTTGACACACATCCATTTCCCACAACGAAAATATAATGAGCTTTTTCACATATTTTATGTTAATTTAACGTCGATGGACAACTCCACAATTAATAAACTTTTAAAATACAATATAAAACTCGAAATTCAACATGTTGTCAAAGTGTTTAAAATATAATTTCTTATAAAATATGAAATATAATTTGAATATAAAATATAATTTTTAAATGTCATTAATATTGTAAATTAATATAAATTAAAGCTTTTTCACATATTTTATGTTTATTTAACGTCGACAGACAACTCCACAATTAATAAACTTATAAAATACGATATAAAACTTGAAATTCAACATGTTGTAAAAACATGTGTATAAAATATAATTTTTTTTAAATATGAAATATAATATGAATATAAAATATAATTTTTAAATGTCATTAATATTGTAAATTTTGCTATTTGCTTTTATCGATTCTACTTTATTAACGACATATTTATTTTAAACATTTTAAAACTTAAGTATTTTCCTTTAATCAACTCCCCTATATCGTAAATAGTATAAGACATTACCTTTAATTAGATTTGTAGAGCTAATATTTTTCTGCGAAAAATCATCACAAAAATGGATGACAAATTTGGACCTGTAAACATTGTAACTTTGTGAAAAATTAAACGATTTCCATACGGAATTTCTTTCTAAATATTATTTTGCCACAGAATTTTTTTTACATTTCAAATTATTTATTTTAAAAGTAAATGTACAAGAATCTTAAAGAGTTTCGATTGTAAAGTACGAACAGCAAATTTTGGTTTGCTGAATATTATTCCTATTTGAAATTTCTAGTTATTCTATTATTTTATTTTTGTTAGTGGTTTTTCTCTGTTTTTCTAGTTCTTCAAAAATAAACGTTATTCGCTTAAGAATTCAGAAATACATACTTATTCAGTTTAAATTTCGAGTCGTGAATTTAATTCCATTTGATGTGTTAAATTCGCCTTCAAGATAATATGAAGATGTTGCTTGTTTATGTGTGAGTAAGTGATATTTATTTGCACATTTCTGGCTGGCGCCAGTGACTGACTGACACACAGTCTGAGACACACATACACACACACACACGCACACTCACTAGCGACGTCTTTTTTATTATGGTGGCTTTAAACGTTTATTGTATAGTCGCAACGAAACAAGACCACAACGATGAATGGCCAAAACCGAACTGAATTCATTCAGTTAACACTCTGGGAGATTTTCGCCAAATGCAAATTGTTAGCGCAGGCGCCAAAAAGAGCGGCTTTTGGTGTAAACAAAGTGAAGAGAGCAAAGTGTATGAAAGAGAGAAAGGGAACGAGGAAGAAAGGGAATGGGGGGGGTTGTGGGGGGGTTGGTGGCTCACTCGAAATGCTGTGAATCAACAACAAGCATTTCATATCCTTTATTCATAAGCGCACACACTTTTATCTCATAGTTTTGCCAACAAAAATTCTCAACTGTTGCCAACAAGAACAAGTTTTTTATACGCCCCCCTTAAGTTGCCGTTAAGAAAATATATTACTTTCTTTGAGTGCTTCTACTTGCAACGCTTTCGAAACTTGCCTCGCAATGTTGCACTGTCACTTGGATGTCTTTCAACTGCCACACGTCTCTTTGGGCCATAATCAAATAACTGTTTATCGCTTTCAGCCAACTGATTTGCCCAATACAACAATAAATTATTTCATAATTTATTCAGTATTAAATTACACTTATTTGGAATATACTAAATTTTTCAGAGGTGCTCCCACATTTGTCATCATTACTCGAGAATGCCAAAACCGATTTTTAAAGGATTAACTTTTTCTGAAAGATAATGAATATATCTCTAATTTGCTTATACACTGTCTAAGATTTAAGCCAGTAGTTTAAGAGACATAAATTTTCGAATTAACAAAATCATGATTTTTTGTTTAGCTATTTTTTAGAATTTTTGTACTTTCAAATTCTAGGAAATGTCGAAAAAAATTTATTACATTTTGTTTTCTATTTTATTTACATGTCTGCATTGATTTAGCGTTGTTTAAGATATGGTTCATTAAAATAACTGTTGAGATGAATTGTTTATAAATCATGCGACATTTTAAAGGTCGATTTATGTACACAATGTACATTTATAAACCAAATTAAGCATCCAAAAATTCAATAAATTACAGACAGACAGTTGGTTATATTAAATATTATTTAAGCCACATATTTTTTATTTTTATAATCAAGCCACACATTGAGAAATTTACAAAGCAGCTATCTATAATAAATCAAGGAGAACCCTTAATAGAATTAAGTTCAGTTTAATTATAATTTTAATTTAAAGTTTAATTCTTAATTCACATAAACCAAATACAAATAATTTTTGCTGATATAAGGAAGTTTTCATTGAAATAAATATTTACTTATGTTTGTATATTGAAATGAGTGAACAAAAAAACTATTAAATAAAAAGACAAATTATAAATTATATTTATATTTAAAAAAAATTAAATTAAATTAGAAGTAAACATTATTGCTTACATTCAAAATTAAATTTTTAAACAAATCAATTCATGCTGATAAAAGCTGCTTTTAGTTTCGCTAAAATATCTTGTGATTTATTTAAAATCTAGTAGTGTATCTTATTGTTAATGCATGGCATTGCAATGTCGGAGCAACTTTACGCCGGAAAACGTACGAAAATGTGACTCAATTGAAGTGTAAAAAACGAATTTAAATACATAGTCAAAGTACATGTTTAAGGACACGTTTAAGTACAAGTTTAACTACAAATTTAAGTACAAATTAAGGCAACTCGCGTAGAGTTAAAATTTAGTAGATTTTAAGTGAAATTCAAGTGGGAGTAAACACAATCAATTGTTATCGAATGCGACCAATGCTGCGTATGAGTTATTTGCGTTGCTTAGCTGTGTGTGCAAATGCAATTAAATTGTTTGCCAACAACAATTGTTCGACAATTGCGACTGTGCAACTTGGTGCAACAATGGAAATGTCACATAGAAAGGACAACACTAAAATATGACACTTTGTGACTGAGACAGACACATGTGAATTACGACAGCTGCAAAGTTGCGATTTTACGTAAACAATTCAAGGATATGATTCCATAGACACAGTGGGCAAAAACGCTAGAATAGTTTAAATTAATTCAGATTTTTTAAGCTCGATTATAATTTGTTTTCTAATCTATACAATTATATAAACCCTATGCATTGTTTCGATTAAATTTAAAAATGATTATTTAAATATTTACATCTTTTAATTTGTTTAAATACAAAATATTTACAACAAATAAATTAAAAATGAATAATAGTCAATTACTACAAAAATTCTATAATTTAACTTATACCTATATTGCAAAGATAGTAATCAATATAATATAATATAATTATATAAATATTTTTTTAAATATAAAATAATATATAATAATAAAAATGTTTTTTAAAAAAAAAAAAATTACATGCTAAAGAACTCTATAATTTACCTTAAGCACGTACATATTTTAAAAATATTAATTAATACAAGCTAACCCAGCAGTTTGTCCCACTGTGCGTAGAGAATAAAGTGGGAGTGGAAGATAAAGAGAAAGAGGAAGAGAAAGGGGCATGCCACGTGCTGTACCATCAACAGACTGACATTTTCAATACCCTGACTCCCCGTGCTCTATATCGTATATTGCTGTCTGATTATTTGTTTTGATAATTGACGCAAACTGTCATTAGTTGTAATCGAGGCAAATAGCGTTAAAGTCGACACGCCCCATTTAATGGGAAGCCAAAAAGGTTTTCCCCATTTTACTATTTATTTTTGTACATGCTCGAAAAACGAAGCCTTTCAACTGAGTTGTGTGTTGTGTAATCTACTGTCATCATCATAATCTTCACTGTCATCATAATCATCATTAGCCACCTTGTTATACCACTTGTAAGTTAAATAACTATTAAGGGGTATGCTTAATTTAAGCAAAAAGATGTTTAATTTTGTCTACAAGTCTTTTATTTTAAATTTAAATCAAAGTATTTTAATTTTCAAAATAATAATTTAAAACGTTTACTTTTTACACAGTTTTAATTCTAAATTTATAAGTTTAAATTAAAATTTCGGGAAATTTACTTCTTAGAACGACCTAATTATATCGTATTACTATAGTAAAGGTATTCTTATTCATTATAAGCCAATAAAACAAATGTTAAAAAAATTATATTGCCTCCTTTTTTTAATAACTTTTAAATTTGCTATTATCAGATCAGATCTTAACCGATCGTAGGGTATTATCTAGTTGCTCACTGTTTCTCTCCCATTTTCTGAAGCATTCCGTTTGGTTTGCCGTGTACTTTTTTCTTTTTTTGTTGACTGGGCGGACTTAAAAGCTGACAATAATAACACACATACGATACAGGAACATTCACCACAGGCACTAACAGGACATATCAAAAGGAATCACACAAGCACACACACACAAGCACACACACTCACGAGCACCTGCAGACTGTTGTACATATGTATATGTAATTGGCCAGTGTTGAAAGCCATAACTGAGAATAAGAGCAGGAATAACGATTTCAATCCTTGCATTTGAATACAAGTAAGCCACATAGATACACACACATATACTGTGTGTATATATATATATATATGTGTGTGTATCTGAGCAGCAGCAGGACGACATCATTGCAACTGAGTTCCTTAAGCCTTTGAGGTTTAGTTTGGCCAAAGGTAGACCGACTACATAAGATAATACTTTGATTCGCATTTCCCATTAGCAGTTACTTTCACTTAAACTGTTAACTGTTAACTTACCAATTAACTGGATTAAAACTGTAGTAAAAAGTCCTAACTCTTATTAAACTTAATCAAAACTAAACCCACAGATTATTTCACATTTCTATCAAAAATTTCATAGCATACTTTTAAGAGTAAAGCAGAATTATGTATATTTTTTTAGCAACAAGTATCTATAAATTGGGTTGGGGTAAATACACTTAAAGTGGGAGTAGAAGACGCAGTGAACTGTCAACTTTGGAAGTCAAGCTATATCGCAGATACTCTCAAATCATTCATAAGGTATTTTGCCAGTCGTCTGACTGCTTCACAAAGACAGAGGACAAGAGACTGGCAAATAAAATATGAGGTTAAAAACAGCAACAGAAAAAAACATGAGAATAAAGTCACATATTGTGCACTTTGTTGGCTGTCTTTGTCGAATTCAAGGCTGATTCACATGAGCACGATTTCAAATATCCTCAAAGGAGGCAACAGATATGAAATTATTTGTAGTTAAAGTGAGAATTCACTATACAAATTCTTTAACTTACCTGTGCTAAGATTCTTGTGTCAATTCTTAAACGAATTGTCATTACACCCGGAGAAAAAAGCCATAGATAAAAAATACATCATATAACAATAAATATGTAATCTTAAAATCTAACAATATCTATATTAATTCCATAATTAAAGTGCACAAACTTAAGAAAAATTAATTCTATATTCAACACTAAATTTTTTGCATGCAGAAAATGCTTAAAGTTGAAATATTCTGTAAGATGGTGGCGTAATTTTGTCGAGGCACTTAACACAGCGATTTTTTCGACATTTCAAATTAAATATGCAAATGCGCGACAGGGACATTTGCCATTCAGTTGATGTATCTTTTGGTCGACTGAATATGATTTTTTTCAATATCGATTTTAGCTGAGACTGTCGACTTACAATCCAACTCCCACTGCCCAAAGATAATACGAATGAATCGTCTCAGCAAATTGAATGAAAGATCTGAAGTATATTACAATAAGAAGTAGACGAGATATAAGAGCTAAAATTATTGCCATCAATATAATCATCTTTTATTTTTCAACATGAAGTTAATGATGAAATTTATGGCATTTGGCAAGTTAATGCATTTTGACAGAACCTGGTTGTAAATATGTATAGCATAGCGAGAGGAAAACATTTTAAATTCAACAGAGTAGAAAAATAATAAAAACAAACAACGCAACTTCAAAGCGAAATATATATGATATATATATTTATCTGTATGTATGCACGATTTAAAGGTAAATAATGTACATAAATATTTGTGTTGTGCACATTAGAGCTATTAAAGATTATTTTTAGTTGCAATTTCCCTTCAAGCAAAAGTCAAGATTCATTCTATGCATGTGTTCTCATTCCAGGGAAGGTAAACGATTTACTTTTTCATGCGAAAAGTTCAGTTTGTCCACATGCCACACGCCACATGCCACATGCCACACTGCCACATGCCACACACACCACACACCACACAACTCGGCAAACAGCGACATAAATCGCCAAATAGCCCACAGCAAGTGACCAAGCGTAGGAGAAGAGTTCTTTCCACAGAACAGGTTCTATGTGCATGCGTATACGTAATATCTCATACTTATTTAATTCCAAGAAATCAATTCAATCTGTCAGCATATTTGACATTAACAAGCAGCTCTTATGCGTAATATTAAATTTATTATTTGGCTAACAAGTAAAAATTACATAAGGCAAGTTTTCTTATAATTTTGTTTTATTCCTTTTTTAAAATCTGTATTTCTTAGAAATCGATTTAATTTATTGGCAAGCTTGTAAGTTATATATTTAAATTGGCTATCTGCATTGAAAAATATTTTTATAAATAAATGGATGTAAAGTATCAACTTGAGGTATAAGATTAAAAAAATTTCAAAAGTCCCCATTGTTGAGAATTAAAATTGAATTTGCATTAAAATCGATCCGAAGATGTAGAAGG
Source organism: Drosophila innubila (assembly GCF_004354385.1). NCBI lineage: Eukaryota > Metazoa > Arthropoda > Insecta > Diptera > Drosophilidae > Drosophila > Drosophila innubila. The sequence continues at coordinate 30,433,017 of NW_022995380.1, forward strand.
AAATTTTTGATTGAACGGTATTAATAAATTGCAGAATGAATTTACACGCCAAACCATGATCAAAATGACATTTTGTTTAAAAATCGGTTTAGTTTCGACAAAGTTATGACACTTTGAAGTTGTTTAGACGTTTGTTTGGTTGGTTTGATCTGGCAACTTTACAAGTCAAAATTTTAATCCAAATTTGCATGATTTTTTACAGAAAAATAAAATGTCTCAGAATCAACATGAAAGTGTTGTTTTATACTAATTACGATATAAGAAGTTGAATAAAAGTGAAAACTTGAGATTTAAAATTTTGAATTTTCGAAAATCCAAAGGGGGGACCCTTAGCATTGAAATCGAGATCCAGAGGACAGTAAATTTTTCCACGAAATACATAAAATTTTAATAAAGAATGAATTTAGAGTCCAAACCATGACCAAAATGGCATTCTGTTTGAAAATCGGTTTAGTTTTGATAAAGTTATGACATTTTGAAGTTGGTCAAACTTTTGATCTGGCAACTTTACAAGTCAAAATTTTTATCCGAATTTGCATGATTTTTTACAGAAAAATTAAAGGTCTCAGAATCAATCAGGTTCACGATAGCGTTAAGAGTACGAATTCGAAGAGAAACGTGCTTGGAATTTTAATACAAGGTATTATTAAATAAAAGTTAAAAGTTTTTATTTCAATTTGCTGAACTAGCGCATTTATTAAATTATCCAAAGAGCAGTACAAAAACTTAAAACAATTCTATAGCCAACTACTAGGCTAAGTTATAATATGAAAACGGTTTTCAATTTTTATCTTTTAAAGAGTTTTTAGGTTTTAACAAAAATTTCATTTGCTTAGGGAGTTTGGCAATCAACTTATAAAGAGAAAAGTACAATGAGTAGTTGATTTAAATATAATAGCTGGCTTAAGAGTGAATTTTAAATTATATTCTATTAGTTAACAAATTTGCTTTTCCTAAGTGAACTCCCTGTAGTAATTCTCAAATGATTTTAAGCAAAACATGCCAAATTATAATTATAAATTGTTGTGGTTGAAATTAATTAGTTAGGCAATTTATTTGTAATTATAATCAGCTTCTAATTCTTGTTGTATTGATTGAATGGTTGATAGGTTGATTGATTTGTGGTTGATTGCTATAGCAAAAATTAAATCATATGCAGTAAATTAAAATTACATTATGTACGTACAGTTTTTTTTACAAACTAATATCAAAGTTTAGTTATCAACAGTTTAATTTGTGACCGTCGCATGCAACATGCGCGTGCCCTTTGCCCTCTCTCTATATAGTGCTCTATACAGATAATACATAACACATATATATTATTTATATATTTCCTATACATGATGCATGGATATTTTCATTAATTAATTATTTAATTATTCAGTTATTATTTTTGCTATTTGTTTGTCTCTCTGCCTCTGTCTCTGACTCTGCTTCGGTTGTTACTTTATGGCTATATAAACTTCAATGTTACATCAACTATTTTGTTTTTTATTTGTTTTTTACAATAGCTTTTGCTAGTTGTTGTTGAAGTTGTGGTTTATGCTTTATTGACTTCTAACTTACATGCAATAATCAATGACTTTGTATGCATTACGCGTTTATCACAATTTCATTTGTTAATTTCCATATATTTCTATTTTCTATTTGTTATTCAATTCGCTGTTGTCGATTTAATTTAATTCTCTTCTTGTTTTTTGTTTTCTTTTGTTTGTTTTCAATGCTATTGTCAACTATGTGTAGGTAATAAATTATGAAAAACGTTATGGTTGATAATCAGGCTTTCGGTTGTACGGTTAGAAACTTCATGGTCTATATATCTACATATATATTTCTTTATGTATATATTCCTAAACAATTAATAGGTTGCGATTCTTGGTGTTAACTCAAAATTCTGTTTTGGCAAATCATAAATATAGAAATACATCAATTAGCTGATTGCAGTAAAGATGTCAAATTTGACCATTGGTCGGATTGTTGTTGTTGTTGTTGTTGTTGTTGCCTCCTTCTGCTGTTGTAGTTGTTGTTGTTGTAGCTGCTTCCCCTGTTGTTGCAGGTTTGCCTGCATTGAGTTTTGCCTTCACCTTCAGCAACAATGCCTCAAATGAATCCTCCTGCGGTGGAGCAGCTGGCGCTGCCTTGGGAAACACGTACGAATGATAATTATTGATGCCAGCATTGTCTGTAAATTAATTTAATTAATTAATTGCAATTTCGCTAGACAATTCAAGTTCAACTCACCCAAATCGGCGTAGGAGGCGCGACAGAAGGCGCGTCTGCCTCCGAAACTAATGTCATACATGTTGATTTGCGCATCCCGAGGACTCGTGTCAATGGCTGTGAATGCGTCCTGCGCACGTTCAAACGTCACAAAGCCATACTTCATGCTGTTTCAATACAAATTGTACACGAATTTAGTTAAATTAAAAAAAAACAAAGTCAAAAAAAACCAAAAATAAAATTAAAAGCCAGCATTTATGGAAAAAAAGCATACATTAACTTGGAAATTCAAAGCAGAAAAGCATTCAAAAACTTTTTTTAATTTTAAATATTCTGATTATATTTTTCTTATTTTAATTTACTAATTTTGATCTACCAATTTTGGTTTTTTAATTTTAATTTTATATTAACAAGTTTTCTAAGTTGAATCCCAATCTTTTTCTAACTAAATCTTCACTCTAATTTTGCTATCATTATTAGTATTATTTGTAAACATTTTTTTAACATATTTAATATTGAATTCCTAAAAATTTTTGCATCTTTTTCAATTTTCAATCAAGATTTTTTTTAAATTTTGCTGTCCGAAAATACTTGCTAGTTATAAGTACCCATATTTTAAGTAAACAAATTTTAGTTAAACAAAATTTGGATATTTTTGGATAAAATAATGTACAAAAAAACTTCCGATATTATTTAGACGAATTTTTTGATCTCCCATATTTTCAATATTTAACTTTCGAATATTTTAAACAAATTTTAATTTAAAATTTTTCAAATATTGGTTTTCAATTATTTATTTCCTAAATTTGTTTTTCTAATTTTTCTGTCAATTTTGTTGTATTTATAATTATTATACTTTAGAATTTTTTCAATTAAAAATGTTGTGCTCCTAGTTTAGATTTTCTTTATGAAGTGTATTTGAATTTTGATTTCCAAATATGTATTTGCGAATTAAGAGTATTATATTTTAGAGTTTCTATTATTCTTAGGATTATTCGCAGAGTGAAATCCATCTGAGATCTGTGTGCCAACTTACCCGTTCTCCTTGTAGTGTATGGTTATCTGTTTGATGCTGCCGTAGGGTAGGAATTTGCGACGCAGCAGTTCCTTTGTGGTGTCCGTCTCAATTCTGCCCACATAGACAATGCGACGCTCCTCAACCGCCGGCTGTGAAACATTGCGATCCACAAATCCACGACGATTGTTGTTGCTGCTGCTGCTGTTGTTGTTGTTGTTGTTGCGCGTGGCAGTTGGTGACTGTGAACGGGAACGGGAACGTCTCAGCGGACTGCGACTGCGTTCACGATCACTGAACTCGGATGCCGTGGAGGAGCAATTGTTGTTGTCCCGTTTTGCGAGATTTTTCGAGCGTTTCTTGTTGTAGCTGGTGCGACGTTGTCGCTGACGCTGTTGTCGCTCATATTTGCCACCCTCCTCCGAGTAGGATGAGGAGCTCACCGAGCTGCGATGACGATGTGTGCTGCGTGAGGAGTAACCACCACCGCAACCAACACTGCCACCACCTCCAACTGTTGCTGCTCCTGCTCCTGTCACATCCAGCTGACGCAATCGCTCCAGTGAATTGCAATTGGAATTGGAGCGGGAGCGTGAACGAAACGAGGCAATGCTGCTGGCGGATGAGCATGAGGATGAGGATGAGGATGCGGTCGTGTTGCGCTTGCGATAAGTGCGACGACGACGTTCACGCGACTGTCGCGTCGTTGGCAGCGTCAGCAGTGGAAATTCCGGTTGCAAATCCGTTTGAGTGCCCATCGAGATCATGCGCTTGCGCACACGATTCTTGGCCAGATGCATGATGACCATATCCTCGCCATGCTGCTCCTTCTTATCCTGTTTACTTGCTGTTGCTGCTGCTGCTGCTGTTGCTGTTGTTGTTGCAACTAATGCCACACAATTGGTTTGTCTAACCACCTCACTCTGTATGCTGGCTATCAGTGAATTGGTCATGTCCTTGCTACTCTGCGACATGTTGTACAACAGCACCGAGGACTTTAAGAGTGAACGGGATGAGGGCGTGGTCTTGTGATCCCTGAGTGCCACACTCGCCTGTTGTGGCGGTATCGTAATATCCGTATTACAACTGGTCGACACAATGATAATCTCCTCATAGTCACCTTGGGCCTTATTAACCTTATTAACTGTACAACTGTTTGCCTCCTCCTCTGCCATATCCCGCTCCATGCAGTATGTATCCTTGACAATGTCCTTTAAAGGCGGCAACTTTGTCACCTTTGGCACTTTTGCCGTCACCCGCGAATCGATGATTTTCAATTGTTGTGCACGCTTCAACTCCAGCATGCGTAACACTTTGTTTTTGGCCACTGTTATGGGATCTGTGGCAGGAACTGCTCCTCCAGCTGCTCCTGTGCCCTGACTCGTTGCACACTTTAAGCTGTTGACAATGCTGCTTATCGCTGCCTTTTGTGGCGACTTTTGTGGTGGCAGCAACAATTGTTGTTGTTCTCTAGGTGGTTGCTGTGATTTACTGCCATCCAGTTTCAGTTGCTTGACGGGCACAGGCGTCTGTTTGGTGACACCAACTGCTCCGCTTTTGCGCTGCTTGTACTCCTCCAGATTCAGCTTACGCTTTGGCGCAGGCGTGCTCACAGTGGGCGTTGGCAGAGTGGGCGTGGCAGTAGCAATTGCCCGTTCGCGTTCGTGTTTAAGCAGTGCCAAATTCTTGCCGCCTAAACCAAGTCCTGTACCCATAAACGGCTGTGTTGTCGTTGTTGTCGCTGTCTCTGTTAACTTGGCCAATGTCGTTGTTGTTGTTGCTGTTGTTGTTTGCTTGCCAGCAGCTGTGTTTTTGTTGTTAGCCTCTTGTATTTTCTTGGCCGACACTTTGGACTTGTTGGCCGTTAAACCGCCAGACGATTTGACGCCCACTTTGCGCTTCAAAAAGTCACATTGCTTTTTGTTGGGCACCAGACAAATGTTGTTGCTCGACTTGGGCTTCACTGTACTAGCAGCTGTTGCCGCTTCTGTTGTTGTTGTCGTTGTTGCTGCTGTTGTTGCTGTTGTTGTTGTTGTTGTCTTGGTTGCCAGTTGATTGTGCTGTGTGGAAGACAGGAGTATGATTAACATGCTTTAACTCAACTATGTAAACAAAGATCGCAAATAACAGTCAACAGATATTATAAAATAAATATAATTTCTCGTGGATTTGAAATTACTCATTATTTTTTTGATTACAAAATTATGAATAGCAAATTACATATTATTTTTTAATACAGTACTTAGAATAACTTTTTTTTTTAATTTAACATAAGCTATTTTTTAATTAACGTGTCGAAAATGACCAAAAATACCACAATTAAAAGTATTTTAGTTTTCTTTTTTTTTTACTTTTTGATAGTCATTTATCTATATTTTTAATACAAATTGATAATATTTTTTGATGATTTTTTAATAACAATTGAAATTTTATAATTATTCCATAATTTTTATGATTTCTAAAGTGTTGCGATCTCTGTCTTAAATTTAAAATACTCACCTCAATGCGTTTGTTTTGCTTGGGACTCCAGGATGGATCCTCCTTGACATTGTCCACATAGCATAGATCCTCGGCGGCAACAACAGTTTCAGTTTCATCAGCTTGTTTGGCTGTCCACAAGGATTCATCCACATCGATGACATCAACGGTTTCAACATCAATTATGGAATCCGAGTCATAATCGGAGTCACGACTCTTGGATGATATAATCACCGGCTTGGGCAGCGCTGCGATTGGTTTTTCAATGGATTTGGATTTGGTGGGAGCTATAGGAGCTTTTGTTGGTACTGTAATTGGTACTGGAACTGAAACTTGAGCTGGAGGTAATATCAATGGTGCTTCATTTGTAACAGAAACTGCTTTCTTTGCGCTTTTATGCAGCGTATTTAGATTATCGGCAAAATCATCCTTGGTAATGAAATCAGCCAAATCAAAGTTATTCACATCAATGTTCAGTCCAAGGGCATCCGCATCCGAGTTCACTGTATTCGTGCTCAATGTGCGACACTTGCGCTCATCCTGAAAGACAAACGCATCCGTTGACAGCAGACGTTCATCAGGCATCTGCACAATCTCATCATCATCGTCATCATCATCATCGTAGTCACTCGAATGTGACTCGTAATCTCCAATCGAGGAGCTGTCAGTGCGTGTGCGAAACGTTGACTGACTCTGTAAATCATCATCCTCCACAGCACGCAAAGCATGATCCTCATTCGCATCCTCATCGTCTGAATCGATCAACGCACTCAAGTGACGCTGTTGCTCATAGGCTGCCTCCACTTCGCTGTCTGTGATCGCCCTGTAAACCTGTCCATTGAGCACATTGGCATCATCACTCAAATGCTGATCCACAAAGTCACTGTAGATGAGCTGCAATCAAAGAGAATCATTTAATGATTGGAAATTAACAATGAAAAAATATCTAGAAAATTAAATCAATAATACATTGAAAGCAAGTTAGAAAGATCAAATTTAATTAATTAATTTAATCATGCAAATGCACAATTCTTTTGTAAGAAGGTGACACAAAGTATTAAGTCTGAATTTAATCAAAAAATAATAAACAAAGAGAATACATTTAAAAATTTCAATACAAAAAGCTTTTAAGGTAAATAAATTGGTTTTTTTTTTTCAGACTACGGTTAAATTTGCTTTTTAATTTATTGTGCAAATACAAAACTCAATTGATTTTAGATTTTTTTTAAATAAATAAAACGGCAAAATGCATTTTTACTTTTTAACTTCAAGTTGCCTATTTAGAATATTTATTCCCACATTTAAATACTCTTTTAATTTGATTTGTGAAAATTCCTTTAGGAAATCGAGCTTCTTACCAAGTTCTTACTGTTTTGCAGCTGCTCCTCCGCCTCCTTTTGGCTGAGCAGCGATTCATCTGTGGGCGGAATGGGCAGAATGCCATTCAACGTGTCCGTCAGTTGCAGTCTGTGTGCAGATTTACATAATAATTGTAAGTAAATGAGCAATTTTAAAACATTAAGACGTACTCATCATTGGCTGACCAGAAATTGGGCTCTGGATCATATTTGACAAAGTTCCCCTCAAAGGGATCCTCGTGAAACACATTCAGCATACGTGAGTCCATAATAATAATTCAAGTTGTGCGTGCAGAACTGTTAGAGAACTGTAAAATATAATTAATATTTAATTTAATTGTATAATTTAACTATTATTGGTTCTACATAATTAAATGCGAATTTAACATTCTTATTTTGTAGTTCTATTTAAATTCTCTTCTTAGTCGACGTTAAATAAACAAATGGTTCTGGTTTCTTAATGATTCTTATCCGCTTTTAAAACTTCTCCAATATGGGGTATGATAGACACATTTCCCCTTAAAATAACTTTAGAAAACTGTATGTACTTTTTAAGAAAAGAGTTTAAGAATTTTAATGACATTTCACATTATGATTTGTCAATTTTATTTTGTATTTGGTATAAATGAAAGTCTTTTTCTTTGCATAAAATCCTTTTTACTAATTTAAAAAAATTAAGTTCTTAAATGTCAATTGAAATTTGATTTATTTACCATTCATTTATTAAGCTGCAACTAAAATCAGTCAAAAAGATGTAAAAGAAAATAAATTTCAATTGACATTTAAGATTTGCAACTGTCACAAAATTTATATTTTGATTGACATTTTACACCGACAATTTATACACTGAAAAAAATATTTATTTGTACACTTGACTTATAAAAATAAAAAATATATTTTTTTTAACATAGCATAACAAAAAAAGATTTAATAATATATAAGGAATATTTTAAATACACAATTTTAAAATATAGCAAATTAAAATAAGGGTGTAAAAAGTTTAAATAAGTGTACTAATAAATTTTGGTTGTTTTAATTGATTTCCTTGACCATTGTTGATCATTTTATTCCATTATAACTGTTCTCAACATCTACTAAAAATAACAATTACTTGTACAATAAAAATCTGACAGACAATTAAAAACTGAGTGTACGATAAAATGTTGTTTTCACTGTATGTTCATTTATTGAAAAGAAAATGTCAAAGAAACTCATGACTTGCATGTCAAACTTCAAAGTGTGCAAGTAAAAAGCCAAATTGAATTTTATAAAATTTCTCAAAATTTACAAAACAGTTTAAGGAGTTGGAGCTGTTGAAGAAATGCCCAAAAAGGTGATAACACGACGTCAGCGCAAAGCGGCTGAGGCCAGAAAGCATTTGCAGGAGCGAGAGGAGAAGATGCCGCCAATTGAGACACTCGAAGGGAATCTGGAGGCACTGGTGAGCAACGAGGAACCACAAACAACAAGTACTCTCCAGCCAGAGGTCAAGGCGGAACAGCAAGTGGCGGATGCAGCGGTGGCGAATGCAGCGGAAACGGAAGTGGAAAAAACAACTGTGCGAATTATTGTGAATGAACAAATTGTGACGCCAGATAAAATGGTATTGCAATCATTGGCCGATGAGAACAAAATGAGAATCAAGCCAAGCCAATTGGTAGGAGAGGGATTTCCGGTGCCACGATTGGAGGCGGGATCATTTAGCAAGACTTTAACACGTCGAGCCGCGGCAACAATTACCAAAATCCAGAAACTATCAAAGGCTTTCAACAAGAAAATCAACTATAAACAATCCGCAACACAAATGGAGTCGTCGTCGATAAATCCAGCCAACAATAATGTGGATGAGACCAAGAGGAAGATTATTATCGAGGGTGCTCCAAGTGATAAAAATCAGCCCTGTAATTGTGAATTCTGCAAGGTGGTTTTACGACAACTCATGGCCAGAAAGAAGCGTGCAAATGAGAAGAAAAACTGCAAGAATTTCAGAGTTCCAGGGAATCCAACTGGATCCGAACCTGGACAACTTGATGAGGATGAGGAGAATTGTGTAGATTGCAATTTATTAAGTCACAAGCAGCGATTTGATCAATTGATGGCATTAAATCAGCGAGAAAGAGAGAAGAGGCAATTACAAAGCTTGAATAAAGTGAATCCTTGTCAAAATGCAATTAAAACAGAGACTAAAACCATTATTAATGATGTCAGAAATCAAGTTAGACCAATTGCAGCTCCATCTCAGACTTCCAACTCGTCTAAAATGGAGTTCAAAAAAATGCTGTTGAATACAACATGTCGAGCAATTGGAGAAACTCAAACCAAACCCAAATCCAAGCCCAATAAGCAAAACTTTTTCCAGGTCATGCAACAGTTAGAGGTGTCACCAACCGATGAGACTACCCCCGTCAAGGTGATTGGTAATACAGGGTATTTTGTGCTCACCGGCACAGATGCTCAGTTATCCGCCCAGCTCAAGGATTTGCAGGCCAAAAATGTGCTTATCCAGCTATGTATTTTCCTTAAAACTGGTACATTCGACAAAGTGGAGCAGCAACTGGAGCAACTGCGTCAGCATCGCGAAGAAATACTTGAGCAAATGCGGAATAAACATGATATGACTGACACACGAGAAAGGCTGCTTCAAAAGCAGCCAACAAAATATAATTAAATTGCAACTACAATATATTTACAGCAATCAATTAATTAATTCAACATTTCTTTGTTTTTATTTATTATTTATCTTCTCAGCTATGCTGTGTAAAAATGTCAGCCTTCTAGTTCTTATGGTTTGGGCTGTGCAATGCTTTCAATGAGTGAGAAAGTGAATGTGTGAGTCGGAAGTAGAGTAGGAGTTAGTAGGAGTTAGACTTATCCAATTACTTCAGCATTCTTTTGATACTCTTCATAAATATATTATTATATATTTTTTATATTGAAGATAGACTTATCCAGTTACTTCAGTATTCTTTATTCTGCACGTGCACTTTTATTTCAATTCAATACCATTCAACAAACTGACAAGCAGTATTCAATATATAGTTTTAATATATATTTACATGTATCAATTTATTCATACAACATTCTTTTATGTTTTTATTTAAATTGCTGCAAAAATTTTTTATTTATCCAATAACTGCAGCCTTTTTTTTATGATACACGTGCACTTGAATTTAAAATCGATAACTTTTGTACAACTGGCGCGCAATATTCAACAAGTTGGCAACGCCAACAAAAGTGCACCGAATGATTGCACAAAAGGGAACGGCAAAAACCAGCGTGGCACGTTTTTATCAAGCAACATGCTGCTGCTTTTGTTGTTGTTCTTTTTATTTAGATGCCGCTAAAATGTGATCACTGTCTTTGGCAAGATTTGAAGCTGGACATTTTAAATATATCTAATGCGTATTTTATGTTTATTAACATGCACATGTATTTCTTTTTAAACAAATCGCTGTCAAAGCAAAACAATAACAACAAACACCACACACATATACACTTACACACACGCACGTTAAAACACCGACGATGCGACCACGTGCGTGTGTGAGTGCCGCCGCCGCACCATGTGCTTTTTGTTAAATATGGATGTGTGTGCGTGTGTGTGTCGTTCTATATGTACAATGCTTAACAACAAATCTTTATACGTTATTTCCTTTTTGTTAAACTCTACTATCACATTTCACACCCAAACACTCACACACTAGTACAGCGTTTTGTTTAGAAAGCTGTATTCACGATAAATAAATGCGAAACGAATTCATGTGAATTTTCTTTTATTTCTTTTTTGTAGATCGGGTTTCAAACACCTGTCATTGATTTACAAAAACGATTTAATTACCTTAGGGGTATGCTGCACAACACTTTAATTGCAATGTTTATTACTTTAGTCACTGTTTAATTGGCTTGTTGTTTGTTGCTGTCCTGTCTGTTTGTCTTCTGTTTTAACCTCACATGTTGAGCGCCGCGTCTGCAACGCCAACGCATACAATATTTAAATTATCCCGTTTACTGAAGACAAACGACGTTTGAGTTGTTTAATTTTACAAATGAGCTTAATTGAATTTTTTTGGCATACACCACACGGATTTTATAGGATTTTTATCTAATAATTTTATGAATCACATTGCTGAAATGTTGTTCACGTGGACGCAAACCGCGGGGAACAAATTTATTTCAACATTAGAGCTGTTACCACTGCTGGCAGCCTAGCTATTTTATAGCTACTTCTGGCTATTTTCAAAGTTCGTTTTCTAGAAACATTTGAAAATTGCTATTAGCCCGTAATCTGTATATTTTAAATATATTCTCAGCCATGTTTTGCTGTTAATATATTTTTGTAACTGTCAAAAGTGCTCACAAAAACAAGTTAAGAATGGAAAGCATTTTAAAATTTCAGTCAAAACAGCTATTTTATCCTCAAAAAAAAAACTAGCAGCACTGGTGAGGAAACACTCTTTTGGCTCAAAAGATTGCCACACAGCAACATTTTCCGATCTGGCAGGTCGTACCATGTAAGTAAAATGTCAAAAATAGTAACTTGCAAAAAATATATATAACTTCACTCCCTAAGCGGTGGCGAACTTCAAACCTTCATTGTTTACCTTTTTTTTTATATAATATCGAATTTGACATTTTCATAAATTTATTATTATTTTGCAATTTGCATTCCCTAAAATTTAAATTTAGCAACGCTATCGTCATCGATTATATCGATTCGCAAAAAAGTCAGAAACTCTTACCTCTATTCTGAATGTGACCGTTGTCACTGTTTTATGCTGCAGTTGTTTATTTAACAGCCAACTTAACAGTGACCATGGAAATGTACATTGTTGTGGGAACCAATGATGCCACTCGTTTCAAAACTGTTGCGCCACTGTAATATTGGCGCGCAATTTAAATTTATTTACTTATTATATATTAAACAAATTAGATAAAACAATCTCCCCTTTTACTTATTTTTAAGTAACGGATATAATAAAGGTGACAACTTCTATAATTTTTGTAGCATAGTTTTATTTAAATAATCCAAAAACTCCACACAATTTTAACCAAAACTATATTCAAATCTATTCTATTAAAAACCGTTACTTTCTCGTCAACTTTTTTCTGATTCGATTTAACTCAGTTAAATAAATAATTTATATGTAAAACACTTGAATAGTTACTATTTTTGATAAACAGTTTTATTACCATGTACTTTAATATTGCACCCATCTTCAGCAATTTATTTTTGGATAATTATTTAAATTAGCTGCTGAGACTTTTGCAAAAATGTTGCCAAGCATTTTACAATTGGTGTGAGCGAGAGGCGCATAAGAGAGCACATATTTCAGTACATTATGTATAATATTTGTGTGTATATATAAAAAATGGGTACGGTTACATTTGCTGTTTGTGTTTATAAGACAGACAATTCGGAAGAAAGATGAATATATGTTATTTAACGCCGCTTTACGCTTGTCCATTCACCATCATCGCCGGCTTTGTTTTCTGTTAAACGAGAGATCAAAATATATATTAGTACAAATTTAGTGATATTTGTATTATTCAGGACTCACCCTTGTCCTGTGGCTGTTCACGCTTGGCAGGAGCAGCGGGTTTCTCGTCACGTGGAGCGGGTGCAGTGCGCCAGTTGCCGCCACCACCTCCTCCTCCGCCGCCTGCAGCACCGCCTTCCTTCGGCCCTGCTCCACGCACATCGCGATCACGATCACGTCGCTCGCCGGCTGGACGACGATTGTCGCGATCACGATCGCTTTGACGTGGTGCATCACGCCAGTTGCCGCCTCCAGTGTCGCGTTGTGGCTGCTCCTCGCGACGGAATCCACCGCGATCGCGATCGTCATCACGTCGTGGTCCATCATTGCGGCGGAAGGAGTCACGATCACGATCGCGATCACGATCACCGCCAAGACGATCACGATCACCACGCTCACGGTCACGTTCACCGCCACGATCGCGATCACGATCGCCGCCGACACGATCACGATCGCCGCCACGACGCCACTTGTCATCACGTCCGGCTGGAGCATCGCGTCCGGCTCCACGTTCGCCCCGCTCCGGACCAGCTCCGCCACGCTGGGCGTCGGGTTCGCGACGCACACGCCACGAGGAGTCGGCGCCACCTTCGTTATCCTTGCGCTCGCCACGCTCCGGACGATCACCACGCTCGGGACGATCTCCACGCTCGGGGCGATCCATGCGATCGCGATCATTGCGATCACTTGGTGGCGCATTGCGACGCCACTCACTGGCACCACCAGCTCCAGCTCCACCGGCTGCTGCGCCAGGACGCTCGCCACGATCGTTGCCACGATCACGCTCACGATCGCGATCACCGCCACGTGGACGCCAGACATCGCGCTCCTTTTCGCTGCGTTCGCGCTCGACGGCCACTTCGCGGGCGAGACGGTCGCGATCCTCTTGGATCTTGCGTTCGGCTTCCTCCTCCTTGGCACGCTGCTTCTCGTACTGCTGACGACGCTTCTCATCCTCGGCCTCGCGCTCCAGGCGACGTGCCTCGGCGGCGGCGCGTTCCTCGGCCTCGCGCGCATGACGAATCTCCTCCTCCTTGCGGAAGCGTTCCTCCTCCTTGGCGCGCACAAAGGCCAGACGACGCTCCTCGCGACGACGCACAATGCGATCGGCCAGACGCTTCTTACGCTCCTCGGCCAAAGCAATGTCGAACTTCTTGAGCTTCTCCACGAAGAGAGAAGCACGTTCGGTTTTGAGGGCATCCAAGTACTCATCGCGATCGGGATACGATCGCTTCGATCCTCCTGCGACTTGAGCAGCATCCTTTCGCTGCGATGCGTCTTCGGCATCGAGTTTCTTGATGCCTTCCTCATCCAGCTTGGAGAGCATCTTCTTGCCGTGCGCTGTCTGCGAGATTTGCTGCACCTTCTCCTTGAGACTCTTCTCCTTGATGGCCTGAATCTCATTCTCATGTCGCTTGCGTTCGCGCTCCTCCTGCTCCTGTTCCAGGCGCTTCTGCTCGGCCAGCTTCGCCTTGCGGGATTCCTCCTCGTGACGACGTGCCTCCTCCTCCTCGCGAGCATTGTTCTGCTTCTCGATGAACTCCTTGCGATCCTCGATGATCTTCTGGCGCTGCAGAATGCGCTGATGCTCGCGATCCTTGATCTCATGATAGTGATGCACCATCTGAGTGCGCAACTTGGCGCGCTGATCCCGCTCCCGATTCGGATACACAATGGACACGGCCCGAGTCAGCACAGTGGACATGTTGACCAGCTGGGAGCGTATCTGCTCCGAGGGCATCGACTGGAGGGCAGGTCCATCGGGACGATACTCCCGCTGACTCTCGGTGAGATCCGTGCCAAAGTAGATGCTGTTCTTCTGATGATCGATGCGGATCTGCATGTCATTGTGACGCACCGACTCCACCAGCAGCTTCTCCAGCTCAAAGATATTACAGAACGGAGCCAATTCCAGCAATCTCTTGAACTCAATGCTCTCATACACCTGCGATATCTGACGGATCAATCGCATGACGGTCACATCCTTGAGAGACTGTATATAAGGTGCCAGCAGCGTATTCTCCGTCTCTCCGTCCACTCCACTCTCAATGGTGTCCACAATCGACTGAATGCGCTTGCATAAGTTGAGAGGATTAAAGTCAACCTCCAGCCAGTTGTACAAGTTGCGGAACTCATCCGACACCAGATTGGGCACATTAAGACGCACCTGAAATGGGGATAAAGGCATTAACAACTAGTAGCAGCAGTTGCAGTCGAGTAGCCGACTATAAGATACCCGTTACTTCACTTAAATGTACTTTAATCTATCAAAAAAATAATAATAAAAACTTAAAACAGCCATAACTAAAGTTATATTCAAGAGATCTTAATAAAATTAAGAAGGCTGAGTAATGATAATAAAAGAGCATGTTTTGCATCAAGAAAAAAGTTCTAGCTTTCAAACTGTGATTGTTCGGGAGTTTTTACCGTTTCAAAACAGCCATAACTAAAGTTATATTTATATAACTAAAATAATATTACACCGATCTTCATGAAATTAACAGGTTTAATTAATGATTATAAAAGGGATTGTACAACATTAAAATGAGCGCTCTAGCTTAAAAACTGTGAATATTGTGTAGTTTTTTACATTAATATGTTTATATTTGAGAGAATCGCAGAGGCGGAGGGAGACAGGACATATATATATATATATATGATTTGGTTAGGAATTCTAGGTGCTAAATTTGGTTGCTCTAGCTCTCATAGACTCTGAGATTAAGATTAAGACGGATGACTATATTGACTATGCCATTTATAAACACTACAATGAATATACCTGATTCTTCAACAAGTTAAGGGTTTAATTAAATGATTCTCTATGCGGTTGTACTTACAACTTCGCGTATAAGCGAGACACGGGTTGGGGGTTGGGGCAGACCCAGGAGGACGGCCAGCTTCTGTGCCTTCTCCAGCGGACTCTTGTCCGCCTCAATGAAACGATCGAATTCCGGATGAGCCGATGGCAGCGGAATGGAGAGCGTGGCCAGCAGGACATGAGCTGCCATGCGTTGCAGATCGTCCTTGGTGAGGTTCTTCTTCAGCTCCCGCGTCAATTGGAACAGTTTCAACAAAGCGGCTGCATGGAAAAGTTGATTACCCGCCTTGCTGAAGACCATGGCCAACTTTTGGTAGTAATTGGCCATGGTTTTGGGCACCGGTGTCTTCTTGGACATGGCCATCAGGCCGTGAATGTCCTCAATGGCCTTGTAGGCCTCCTGCCACAGTTCCATCTGTATGGCCGAGTCGAGCAGATATAGCCTAGTGTCCAGGCACAATTGCTGCGTCTCCACCTTGTTGATGGACACACCAGTGGTCTGATTGCTGCTCTTGCAGATATCCTCGAGATGTTTGCGCAGTTTGTCGCACAGGCGACGGAATTCGCTCTTGCGATTGTACTTCAAACAGAACTGGAAAGCCATGCGAGCAATATCATGATACAGTGCCTCACAGTGCGTGTTGACGCGCAGCAGCTCCAAGCACTGGCAATAGGATTCCCAGAGGAACTTGACCCACGGCAGCAGAATGGTGCGATCGGAACGATCCTGAGCATCCTCGCCGCAAACGGCGCTCATCAGAATGGACTCCGGCGTGGCAATGTTGTCCAGATCATCCAGTTCGAGCACGGCGACAGCTGCCGAGGATTGCGCTTGAGCCGCCTCGGTATGCTCTTCGGCCATCTTCAAATAACCACGAATCACATTCTCCAGCGAATTGACATTCACCAGCTGGAACATGTTGCGGTACTGGAAGAGACCCTCCTTGGCAATATGCGACTTCTTCAGCTCCACGCACAAGTACAGATACTTGAACATGAGCGGCTCAATGACCGTCTCGGAGTAGGCATAGTTCCATCTCTTGTTCCTGAACACCTCCTGTAGCGTGTCCAAGGCACGCAACGGTTTGCCCACCTCAATAAATTCTGCACAACAGCAATAGAAAGAGAAAAAAACAAACGCTTTAAATTTGCCATTCACATTGTCACGCCGGCATTTGTGACACATTTGTGCGATTGCCACTTTTGACATTTCTTTTTGGGCAGCTCATTCGCAGCCGCATGGAAAAAATTTTCAGCTACTTACCATTGGCTCGCTTCAGCGCATTTTCCGGACGTTGAGTGTAACGCGCCATTTTTACTTGATAACAATTTAGTGCACGGACACCTTAACTTCTATTTTTCACAATGCTAGGCAGCTTTGAGGCTTGCTGTAGCGGAAAATTTATTAAAATCTTCGGCTTGCCTACGTGTGCGCCTCCGAAATTAATGTTAAATGACCGAGTCGATGACACGCAGAGTTGCATGCAAAATATTGTATATCGAAGTTGTCGACTATCGACTACAAACGTCCAGTTGTATATCGATAATCACGCGCAAATGCGCGCTTTTTAAATTCACAAATTTAAACGACAAACAATTGCTTAAAAACACAGTGAGATCAATGCTAACTAAACAAATAAAATTCGAAATTAGTTGAAATAAAGGTAAATTATTCTATAAATGTTGGAGGCTCGTCAATCGCTGGGGTAAGATTAGACAATTTTAAATCTAATATATATATAAAAAATTTGACAAAATTCTTACATAAATTCTAGAAAAATTTGAAAATTTAATAAATTACCAAGATTATTTTAGAAAAGAGGAAATATAAAAAAATTTTTGCGATCAGAACTCTAGGGGTGGCAACGTTAAAATAAATGACAACTTTTTTGTTCCCGGTGGCAACGTCTTTCAAGACAGCACATGCTACTAAATAAATAAATATTTACAATTTGTAAAATGACAAAGTTTTGGAAAAAGTATATACTTTGGTTTGCCCAAGAGCATGTGGATTTTCGAGTAGCTGAATTCGAGTCAATTGTAAAGTTATTCGGCCTTGAGTTTAGGCATATTAACGAGAATCGATTGGTAAGCAAAAAGACTGCTTGATGAATATGTAAATAATAAATGTAATTAATAGAAACCTTTCTGGCTGGTGGAATTTCCGAATGAAGAGATTGCTTTGAAGTACGCCTCCCGATCTGTGGCACTGCGATCAATAATTGAGCTGCATACACATGGTAACACAATGCCGGAATTCCACCAGAGATTGCAGTCTCATGTGGACAGGAATCGAGGGGAACTCTCGGAGTATTTCAGTGCGGACAGCTTTAGGGTGACAGTGGAAACGTACAACAAACATTTTAGTCAGCGGCAGAAGATTGATAAAATCGAGGCCATGGATTATTTACCCATCGCAGGCGCTGTTAATCTCAAGGAACCACACGTGGAATGGTGGTACTTGGAATTCTGGGGCTTGGATCCCACCGATGTGCCCGCCGAGCCAGAGGATATTGTATTTGGACGCATGTTGTGCCAAGGACAAAGACATTTAATTAAACAGCTGTCGCTAAAGCAGCGTAAATTCATTGGGAACACCAGCATGGATGCACAGTTGAGTCTGTTAATGGCCAACCAGGCGTTGGTCCGGAATGGTGACCTCGTCTTCGATCCCTTCGTGGGCACTGGCTCCTTGCTGGTAAGTGCTGCCAAGTTTGGAGGATATGTTCTCGGAGCTGACATTGATTATATGATGGTCCATGCCCGCTGTCGTCCGAGTCGCATCAGCCAAAAGGTGCGGGAGAAGGACGAGAGCATACGTGCCAATCTCAAGCAGTACGGTTGTGAGGATCGCTATATGGATGTCGTGGTAGCTGACTTCTCGAATCCCCTCTGGCATCCAAGGATTCGCTTCGACAGCATCATTACAGATCGTAGGTGATCAATATTTTTAACTTTTTTTCTTTTCTTATAAAGACTTGTCTGTTGTTAGCTCCTTATGGTATTCGTGAGGCCACCGAGAAGGTGGAGAACAAGTCCAACTCTAAGGAAAACACTCGCACGGCGGATATGGCGCATTATCCCTCAACCTCACACTATTCCCTGCAGCATTTGTACACGGATCTCATGCAGTTTGGCGCCAAACATTTGAAACTAGGCGGTCGCCTCGTTTGCTGGTTGCCTTTTCATCGGTAAGTCCAAGAAAAAAAAAAAAAATTCGACAATCTATATATATAAAACAAATGTCAAAAAAAGTCTAAAATCTATATATATAAAACACTATGTCCTGACTCAGTGACTGATCATTGCACCATATTGCAACCATAAGACCTAGGAAGTTGAAATTTTCACTAAACATAGCTGAGACAATTTTTAATAAAGCTTTGTTGGTTTTGACATTTAAAAAAAAAACAGCTAAATTCGAGAAATTTCGTATATAATAATGTTGATCCTTTCAATTGTTTTAGCGAGGATTACAGTGAATCAATCCTGCCACAACACACACACCTCCGGCTAGTGGCCAATTCGGAGCAGCTTCTGGCGGGAAACACAGCACGACGTCTGCTCACCTATGAGAAGTGCTTGGAGTACAGTGAGACAGCTAACCAAAATGGTAGTTCCACACAGATTCCCGAGTCCACACAGGAGTTTAGAGAGCGCTACTTTAATACGAATGGAACACTGGAGTCGCGTCAGGATCGTCGCATGCGGAAGGCGGCACAGCGGGAGGAGGGACGACTGCAGATGGAGATGCGAGGGAAACTCGTGATTGATGGACGTGCCAAGAAATGTGATTTAAACAAAGCTCGCTTCGACTAAATAATTTTCTAATTAATGAACATATTAAGGTGGTACATTTTTACAACTTATTGTTAGTTTGTGACTCGTTCCTTTTGCTCCTCCTGCAAGCGACAGTCGAAGATCTGGGCGAAACTCTTTAGCAGATTTGCAGTTGCCTCGGATAAGCTGATGTGCCTGCCCAGCTGTTGGGTCAGCGATGTGACTCCCTTGCCCTCAATGCCACAGGGCACAATGTGATCAAACCATTGCAAATCCGTCGAGCAATTGAGACCAATGCCATGTGTGGTGACGTAACGAGATCCGTGCACGCCAATTGCACAAATCTTTTGATCACCCACCCAAATACCCGTATCCTTGGTCGTGCTGGCATTGGGTATGCCCATTCGCCGACACGTTTCAATCACCATCTGCTCTAAGGTGCCCACATACCAGCGTATGCTCGGCTGGAATTGACGCAGATTGAGGATCGGATAGGCAACCAATTGGCCAGGACCGTGAAATGTGATGAGACCACCGCGATCTGTGCGATGGAACTCGGCGCCCAGTTGGCGTAATCGTCGCTCATCCGCTGCTGTGTAGCCTTTGGTACGTATGCCTATTGTATACACCGGATCATGTTCCAGAAGCAGCAGGAAATTGCGAAATTCTACAAAATCCGAAACTTTTTGTTTTGACAGCTGCTCTTGCAGTCGCAGACCGGCTGTGTAACTTAAACGTCCAGCGCGCACAACAGTTACTAGTGGTTTGATTGCTGACATATTGTTATAATTTATTGTTATTTTGAGCAATTCAACAAAATTCTCATCTTCCTAAATTTTGCGGGTATTGCAATCAACTGATGAGAGGTGAAACAGCTGAGCGCCAAATGCAATTGCAGTGCTGCCAACTTGTTTTAGAAGTCGTGTTGCCACATAAAACGCGCTGGCAAGCCTGGTTCACAGATCTTAAGCCCATTTTCAGATTGTCATCAATTTCCAAAATGTATCAAAATATGCAACTTCTATAATTTCAAAGCTAACTTTTTGCAGAACTTATCTTAGGATTTTGTAAAATTTTTGGATTTAATTATATTAAACTCCTCTTGGGACACAATAAACTCCCAGCATACATATAAAAATGGCACCTTTTGTCTCTTCAAATTACGAACTTAAAAATTTTCATTATATAGTTAATTATTTGCCAAGTTATTGCTTTATGACTAAAAAATTTAAATAGCGCGCCAATGACCGTTTTTAATCATTTATTTTTTACTCCACACTACCCCTCACATAACAGCAATGTCAACCAGTGCTGTCAACTTAAAGAAAGTAAAGATGTTAGCCAAATTTGTTGAGCAAATTTCAAGCTGTATACTTTTAAATTAATTAAAGTTTAATTAACATTTTTTAAAGCATAAAGTTGAAGTTTAATTGCACTTAATTCACAAAATACGCCAAATAATACCAGCAGTTGAATATAATCGATATATGATTTGATTTGCCACCCCTGTATGCGCTAATTGTGATTGTCATTTATGTTCTTCTTGCCACATACACTCACACACGCAAGCATAATATATTATTTGTGTTAAAAGTTATTGCAAAAAAGAGCAAAAGTGAAGCAACGTATTTATTATTTGTGTGTATCGTAACATATTGCAACAAGTGACAGCAACTTGTAAATGCAAACTCACAAACGCATGTAATTCTAATAGGACTCGGAGAAAAGAAAAAGAGGAGAGTGTGAAAGAGAAGAGTGGAAGGGTGAAGAGAGGAGGAGAGGAGAAAAAAAACGCGCTGGCATTGGCACGAAAGTCGCGTTGTTCCCGTTGTGTTCGCGGGAAATGACGACACGGACACGTCAGGATGAGCGGGGGGGCAATGTGGAGGATGAGGCGATTACAGCCACATATCATCCACACAATTTGCCCCCTCCCCCCCCGCACAGTGCCGAATTGGCCAACTTTCTGGCACATCAGCAACATCAGCAGCAACAGCAGCAGCAGCAGCAACAACAACAACATCAGCAACATTTGTTGCAACAACAACAGCAACAGGGACAGGCACCTATGTTGTGGCCACACCCACCACCGCCTCCGCATTTAGGTGTACAATATCCGCCGCATCATCCCCATGCCCATCCACATCCCCATCATCATCAGCAACATGCGCACCAGCAACATGCACATCAGCAACATGCACACCATCAACATGCACATCAGCAACATCCTCTAGCACACCAGCAACAACCGCAACCGCAGACAGCAGCAGCACCGTCTGGCCATGTCTATAACGAATATCTGTACAATTTGGCCTATACGGCACCAACTGGTCCGCCGGAAACATACTCCGTGTTGCCGGTGGGTCACGGCAACTTTCTCAAGGTGTATCATTGTCCGGAGAATGCGGTGAATGATGTTTATGCTCAGCAAGCGGCAAACTATTCGCATATCAATATGGCAACACTGGGCCAGCAACATGCCACAGCAACTGTTGCACAGCCAGCAACAACAGCAGCAGCAGCATCATCAACAACAGCAGCAGCACAACAAACGCCACCGATGCAGACGCAACTTTATGAGCTGTTTGCCACAAATCCGTTGCTGCCACAGCCCGAAATGAGCATTGCAACACAACAGCAGCAACAACAGCAACCGCAGCAGCAACAGCAACCGCCACAACAACCTCCACCTCCACCAGCAGCAACACAATTTCCACAATTTGATGATGCAGCTGCTCATGTTGCTGCTGCTGTTACTTCCAATGTTGCTGCCAGCAACAACGCCAACATGTTTATCAACAACCTCGTCAACAATTGGTCGCCCAATTTAACTGGCGCCAGTTATATACAATTTGCTGGCGAAGCGCCTGAAAATCTACAGGTAGCAGCAGCAACAGTTGCTGTTGCAGCTGCAACACAACCACAAACACCTGTCAAACTGCAACAGCAGCAACAGTTGCTGTCTCCACAACCGTTGGAAGTGCATGCCAAAGCAACAACAATTACTACAACAACAGCAGCAGCAACTGCTGCTACTGCTGGCGCAACAGCAACAACAGCCACTGCCATAAAGAAGACAGCAGCAATTGTTGTGCCTGGCATGGTTGAGGGCAAGAAACGCATTGTTGCCGAAGTGAAACCGATGCCCATGTCCTACTCGGATGTCCTCAGCAAGGGCAGCAGCAGCACATTGCGCAGCCCTGGCAACATGCTCGCCCACAACAACAGCAATGTTGCTGGCGAGTCGCGCACTGTCAACAACTTGGAGAACGGACATGCAACACAGAGACGCAAGGAGGATAATGGAAATGGCAATGGCAATCGAGAGTTGCGGAATAATGCCAAGAGATCGCCACTGCATGAGCTCAAG
Organism: Drosophila innubila; assembly: GCF_004354385.1. Classification (NCBI taxonomy): domain Eukaryota; kingdom Metazoa; phylum Arthropoda; class Insecta; order Diptera; family Drosophilidae; genus Drosophila; species Drosophila innubila. The sequence goes on from NW_022995380.1 coordinate 30,455,593, forward strand.
GATGTCACGGCAGCAACAGGCAATGCAACAACCACAACAACAACAGCCTCAACAGCAGCAACAACACATCGTGGCAAGAAGCGACAGCAGTCAAATCAAGCAACAACACATAAGCAACAACAAATGGTAAACAACCACAATTACAACAACAAGTATTATTTATTGTACACGCTCGACAGTAGGATACCCTGTATTAAAAGTTGGTTTTTGTAAAAATGAAAAAATTCGGATTTTTGTATTCGAATTTAATTTTTATAATTTTTTTATTCGGATTTGGAAATAAGTTATTTTTAGATTAGTGGATAAAAATAATGTTAATTTTATAATTTGTATAATACTTATATATTAACGGTTTCTGATGTATTTATTTATAAAATTACAGCCTCTATTGCAGCAGCAGCAGCAGCAACAACCACAACAGCAGCAACAACAACAGCAGCAACAACAACAGCAACAGGCAACACTGAGACCGATGAAATCTTTGCCGGATAAAAAGCGACCTGCGCAGCTGAAACTCAACAACAACAACAACAACAATCTGAATGGATATGCGACTAAAACCAGCGACAACAAGCCAAACAACAACAACAATGCTTCCGGCAGCAGCAGCAGCAGCAACAGCCAAAACTTTTCAACTCGCAAGACCAACAACAACGGCAGCAGCAACAACAACAATGGAGGCAATCGCAGCAACAGCAACAATGCAAATTACTCAAACAACACAGCAACAACTGGTTCCAGCAGCAGCAACAACAACCACAATCACAGCAGCAACAACAATGCAAACTCAACTTCAACCAAACGTTATTCGAATTCAACCTCGAATGCGAATTTAAGCTCGAATTCTGGCTCATATTCGTACTCCTCGAAAAGGAATCGCAGCGGAAACTACGCCTCATCCAATTCTCCGGCTCATGGGATTGCCTCGAATCGCAACTATGAGCTGGCCAAGCGGATACTGCACACCTGGTGGATCTACACACTCAAGTTGCTCACCTGGCTGTTCTATCTGGTCTATGACATTGTTGTTCTGGGCTGCAGCATGGCCTATGAGCGTCTCACCATGGCCTATGTCGCTGGAGTCGCCTATGCCCGCCAGCTGCACAAGGAGCTGAAGCAGAACTCGGGCAAGCCGAGCCTCTGGTGGCGCAACTATTGGCGACGCTTCGATGCCCGCTTTCGGAAGAACTCACGCTGGGCACTCTGGAGACGCTTCTACAAGCGGAAGCCGCCCGAGGCAAGTGCCGAGGCCTTCAAGACGGGACGACTGCCCCAGACGGGCGAAGAGGCCATGTACTCGCTTCTGAACTGTAAGGGCAAGGATGCCTACAGGTGAGTGTATTCATCCACTCACAATCACAAGCGCAAATTGAGCAAATAATACCAAGAATTCCAAAATTGAGAAAACAAAGAACAGACCTTTGCATTAAAATCGAGACCAAGTTCTAGAAGGAATCATTTTTTTAAGGAAAATAAATGAAATTAAAATGCAGATTGAATTTAGAGATCAAATTTTGATTGAATAGTTTTACAAAGTTATGACAGCTGGATGTTGGTTCGTCTTCAGATCTAGCAACTTTACAAGTCAACATTTTTTTCCGATTTCACATGATTTTTAACAGAAAAATGAAAGGTCTCAGAATCAAGTTTAAAGTGTTGTCTTATACTAATTACGATATAAGGAGTTGATTAAAAGTGAAAACTTGAAATTTCAAAATTTCAAAGGGGGGACCCTATGCCTTAAAGTCAAACCAAGATCTAGAGATAAAATATTTTTTTTTTTTAATAAATTAAATTTGAATGCAGAATGAATTTAGAGGCCGAATCATGATCAAAATGATATTCCGTTTGAAAATCGGTTCAGTTTTGATAAAGTTATGACAGTTTGAAATCGGTCAAATCCTTGACTAAGCAACTTTTCAAGTCAAAATTTTTGTCCGATTTCACATGATTTTTTACAGAAAAATGAAAGGTCTCAGAATCAAATTTAAAGTGTTGTTTTATATTAATTACGATATAAGGAGTTGAATAAAAGTGAAAACTTGAGATTTAAAAATTTGAATTTTCGAAAATCCAAAGGGGGGACCCTATGCCTTAAAACTGCAAATTTATCGGGAACAAAATTTTTTTCGGAATTATTAAAATTTAAATGCAGAATAAATTCAGAGGCCAAATCATGATCAAAATGATATTCCGTTTGAAAATCAGTTCAGTTTTGATAAAGTTATGACAGTTTGAAATCGGTCAAATCTTTGACTAAGCAACTTTACAAGTCAAAATTTTTGTCCGATTTCACATGATTTTTTACAGAAAAATAAAAGGTCTCAGAATCAAGTTTAAAGTGTTGTTTCATACTAATTACGATATAAGGAGTTGATTAAAAGTAAAAACTTGAGATTTAAAATTTTGAATTTTCGAAAATCCAAAGGGGAGACCCTGTGCCTTAAAACTGAAAATTTATCGGGAACATAATTTTTTTTCGGAATTATTAAAATTAAAATGCAGAATGAATTTAGAGGCCAAATTATGATCAAAATGACATTCCGCATTAGAATCGGTTCAGTTTTGACAAAGTTATGAAAGCTTAAATCAAAATTTTTGTCCTAATTTATGATTCCGTTTATGGATGCTTTTCTTACATAAATATTAGGTATCTTCAAATTTAACAAACCAAATGACATATTTATAAACCCTACTTGTAGCATATTGGGCGTACCAGCGGACAGTCCGCAGGAGCAGATACGTAAGCACTATAAGAAAATTGCGGTGCTCGTGCATCCGGACAAGAACAAGCAGGCGGGCGCCGAGGAGGCATTCAAGGTGTTGCAGCGTGCATTTGAGTTAATCGGTGAACCGGTAAGTTGTACTTAAATAACTGAAGTATCATCCAACTTATTTAATATTTATTTCTGCAGGAAAATCGCCTTGCCTATGACCAAAGCATTGCCGAGGCACTGCACGCGGAGAAAGCGTGGACGGAGCTGCATGATTTGCTGTCGCAGCTGCAAACCAAAATGACCGAGGCGGCCAATACAATAAGGCAAGTTGTCATAGCCGCTACTCTTACAGCACAAGGCTATATTGCAGTCGTTGCTGTGTGTGCAACGGAGAAAAAGAGGCGTGGCAGACTCTATAAAGTATTTGTAAACTTGAGCAGCATCAAAAGTCGAGTCGTCTGTTTAAACTTTTGAATTTCTAAGACTATAAATTGTCCTACTTTTGTCTAGATATTTTTTCAAGCAGCTTAGGTTCTTTTTCTGCAAATTTATGCAGTTTTAAATTCATATATGCATTTTAAATTAAGTCAAGGTCTTTTTTTTAAGTGTTTTCTACTTGCTGCAGCTGTTTAACTGAGTATTAACTTGATTTCTTTGTATACTACCAACAGATGCAGCACCTGTGCTCAGCGTCATCCTCGCAAACTGACCGAACGTCCTCATTATGCGGCGCGTGAATGCGCTTCTTGTAAGATACGCCACTCGGCTAAGGATGTGAGTAGCAGCTACTTAGTAATTTGATAAATTTATAATTAAATCACTCATGTTTTATATTAACTTAGGGTGACATTTGGGCGGAAACAAGCATGCTGGGTCTGCGCTGGAAGTATTTGGCATTAATGGATGGCAAGGTCTATGATATAACCGAGTGGGCCAACTGCCAGAAGGGTGCATTGTCGCATCTGGAGCCCAATTCGCATATGGTGCAATATCGCATTGTGCGTGGCGCTCAACAGCAGCAGCAGCAGCAACAACAACAGCAGCAGCAGCAACAACAGCAGCAACAACATCCACATCAGCAACCACCACCACCGCATGCTCATCATCCTGGTGGCCCAGCCAGTGGTGTCAGGTAAACAAGCTTAATCCTCTAAAGAAATAACATTAATATTAAACACTATTTTTACATGAGTTTGGGTCTGATTGTTCATTTTAAATTTGTTTAAAGTTTAAATGTTATTAAAATTTAAATACACATTAAAGGGTTTCCCAAATCCCAGCAAATAATTTTGCACCAAACCTAATAAAAATATGTTTACATTTTAATTTAAATTTTGATATACACTTAAATTTTTAACATAACTTTAAAGTGCCAATTTAATTGACTCTTTTGTTTTTTTAATTTCTTTATTTGCTCTTTTGAAAACAATATTTAATTGTATAGTTATATTGTATAATAAAATATCCCAAAACAGCCAAGTTTTTAAATTTCAATCTAAATTTTGATTTTTTATATTTTATATTAAATTCTTAATGTTGCTCAACATTTTTATTTATGATTTATTTTTTTACGAGCTGAATACAATTTAACAATTGAAATTAATTTTTTATATTTATTTTAAATTTACTTTTTTTTTTTTTAGTTTTGTAAAATCAGTTTTTCTAAATCAAAATTGAATTTAGATTGTGAATTCTTAATTTTATTTTGAATTGAAATTTAAGATTTATTCTTTACACCAGACTTAAATTTTTCATTAAAATTTTTAATATATTATTTTTGTACCTAATTTTTTTTATATATTTTCTTACGTTTAATATAATATAAATTGACAATAATTAAAAATGTAAATAACTAAAACCAATTCGTTTTTTTCTCATATTTTGCAGCGAGGCAACTTTGCATGAATTTCTGGATAATTTGTACAGCGGTCAGCATCCAGGTGCGCCCAATGCCACGCCCTTTGCTAGCAATACACGTCGTCGCGCCCGTCGCAACTGAGATCACGGAATGTTGCTCGGAATAGTTTTAAGTGTTTTTAAAATCTCTAATCTACAGTTCTACTCAAAGATACAGATGCAGATACAGATGCAGATTCACATACAGATATATAGATAGAAGATAACCTTTATCACACACACACACACTCAGAACAGCGTCTAGTTCTATGTTTACTCAACATAGAGATGATGATTTTTTTGTTGTACTCGTCGTACTATCGTGCATAGATGATATAAATGATAAATGATAACAATTTGCCTACCACTTAAGTAGTTGACTTCTGTGTTCTACATTTTACATTTAACATTTACCATTTACACATTACTCTTACAAATTACATATTTTACTATCCGCCTAACGCTTATGGACGGACGGACAGCTTAACACGCTTAGCTCGTAGCAAAAACAAGTCTAGTTCTAAGTTAAAATAATAATTATAGAACGCATACGGATTAATTAAATACGTCCTGCGACGACGTATGCTCCGGCAAATATGTAAAATCTAACACATCCGAATTATAAATGTTAATAAAATCATATAGAGAACCTACAAATAATTATTTTCCGTATTTATTATAGTCAATTGTTGTTAACATATCCGTTCGCCTGTTAAATTGCTTTATATGAAATACCAGGGGAACTGTATTTATAGCAAGCGAGATGTAAAATTTAAGTTGTCTTCTTGTTAACATTTCTGTTCACCTGTTAAATTGCTTCACTTTGTCAGCTGTTTAGAGTTCCATAAATTGCGGGTATTCTTTCTGTATGAGAGTGAACTGCAAGCAGTTGAAATACCAGGCGAACAGAAATTACAGCAAGCGGGAAGTTAAATGCAAGCTGTGCTCAAAACAAAGAGTGACAGAGATGGAGAGTGCTCCACTTGAAACTGCTAACAGCGGTCTTTCCGAAGTCTGCGGCCAGTTAAAATACCAGGCGAACAGAATTTACAGCAAGCGGGAAGCTTAAGTGCAAGCTGCGCACAAAAGAACAAAGAACGAAAGAGCGAGAGTTCCACTGCGACGGGAATGGGTTCCACGCATGCTTGCATGTATGCGTGAGCAGCAATGCAGAGAGAGAGAGCAGGAAAGCTCGCTGCATTTTGGCGGGAATGAATTCCATGATCCAAGCTAAGAGAGTGTTAGGAAATGAGAGTGCTCCTCGCACGCATGTTTGCATGCGTGTAAGTGTGACGTCACGATTAGATAAGAACATTGCCTGCACTGACCAATAGGAATTTGCCCAATTATTAAAGAAGCGTTCGATTTTGAATTGTCAATTTTAACCTGCAAATTGTAACTTACCAGTCCATTCAATAAAAAATACGCTGATTTACATAAGCAAAGTTTTGATGTTTTTTTTTTTTGTTTTTTAGTGTTTTATTGAAAAAATGCTCCACTCCATTTTCGCCTAATTTTCTACACATGATTTTTGTTTTTTGTATATATTTTTTTTTTGTTTCTGTATAATAATAATAATCATAATAATAATAATAATAATTACAATTACATACATAGTGTTTATATACTGCTCCACGATCCACAAAAATGGCTACCACGCATACAAAATGTATTGCAATTGAATACCTATGGAACCTAAATTGTGGGACTTAAAGTCTACTTTGTGGTTTTTGTTGTAATCGGGGATGTTTCAGCTTATAAATATTGTGTGGGTTTTTCTTCATTTTATTTTTCTTGTTGTTGTTGTTGTTTGTAACATTATGAAATAGCAAAATTTGCATATTTTATAATTATAAACTTTTTGTATTTTTGCAGTTTAGCGGTATAATTTATTTGTAATAAATTAATGAAACATGTGGGTTGGTTTTTTATTTGTTTTTTTTTTTAGTTTTCTGGGGGTTTCGTGGTCGTTTATGATTCAAATATATTTTTTTTCTTCTTATATTTGTTGACTGTTGTTGTTGTTGTTGCTTTGACTATCGTTTAAATTCCTCAACAAATATTGCGACTATTATTAAATTACATACAACTTTTGACCATTTTTGTGGTTTTTTCTTTTTTTTCTTTATACATTTACAAAACTTTCTGACTTACGCTGAACCAACTAAATTGTGTTTTTTTTTTGTATTTTTGTATTTTTTTTGCCATTTATTATATTATTATATACTGTATAAATTAAATTCTATGCTTAAATACATAGATTAATTCCTTGCTCACACACAATTAAATTTAATAAGCATTAGGCTCAATTGATAAATTGTTTTTATGCTTTCGTTTTTTTTTTTTTAGATTTTGTTGTTTATCTATACAAAGCTTTGTACAACTAAAATAGTTAAAAAGAGAAAAAAGCAACAAATAAATGTATTTTTTTTTTTCATTATTAGTTATGAATGTTTATGCAATGTGAGGCACTGCACATACATACATACATATACATATACATGCATAAACATACGCACAGTAAGTTAAGAAAGTGTTTTGACAAAATCCAAAATTAACACATTTTCTTTTGCGAAATAAAAAAAATAATTTTTAAATAAAAAACCAAAATATGTGAATTTGTATTTTGTCTAAATACTTGCTGGACTCACTGTAAGTAGTTACATATATATGTAAGGCAAATGCCAGCTGGAAATGATGCATTACATGATTATTACTCGTATTATAATCATTATTATTTATTTATTAATAATAATATATAGTATCAATAATAACAATATGCCCTTTAGTGTGATTTTCTGCTTATATGCTATTTTTTTCTATAGCTGTACTTAAATGTTTTTCATACTTTTTTTCCACTTCATTTGCTGCTTGCACTTAAAAGTTAATACAATTTCCGTTTAATGTATGTGTATGTATGCATGTGTATGCCAGTGTGTGTGTGTGTGTGTGTGTTGTAGGTGTGCTTATGACTCTTTTGGAACAAACTGTTTGCTCCTGGCGCTGCTCAATTGCTTTTCCTGCTTTCTTTCTTTACTCAATTTCCCCTTTTTTTACTTTTCCTCTTTTGTTTTTAGGGTTTTCAGGTTTTCAGTTTCCCCTTCTAAGCTCTATGTTGGCGCCTAACCGCATTTTCCCGATATTATTTCGGTGTCTTTCGGTGTGTCAGCTCCTGTGAAACATCGTCCAGCAGTTTTGTGGCATAACCATTGACATTGCCATTTCCATAGCCATTTGACAGTTTCGTTTTGCTGTGAACACTGCCGCCATTTTCCATTGGCGACGCATTCACGTTGCCATTGCCATTGGCCAATGGCTTGTAGCCATTCTTTAGGCCATTTGCATGGCCATTGGTAAGAGTGGCGCTGCCATTGGCCTTGTCCGTTGTTGTTGCTGTTGTTGCTGCTGCTGCTGCTGTTGGTTGTGGCATGAACAGATCGTCGTGGGCATTGATGCTCTTGCAGTAGCCATTGGGCTTGGCATTGGCAATGGCATTGGCGTGTCCATTCGCCAGCAGCGCATTCTTCTTCTGCAAAACAAAACAGAGAGAAAGAGAGAGAGACAGTGAGTTGGAGCTTACTAGGCGTATACTTAATAATGTTATATACTAAGCCAAAACATTTTATTTAATAGTTTCGCCACACAAGTTGAAAAAAATCATACTGAGTAACTCAAAACTAGAAAAATTGCAAAATAAAATAAGATAAAAATTTATTTGTGAAAAATTGAATTTGAAATGTTAAAATTAGAAAATTCATATTTGAGAATTTATATTGTGATTTTTTTATAATAAAATAATAAATTGCTTGTAATTTTCTATAGTTCAAATTTAGTTAAATTGTCTTTTTAATTGTTAAGAATCATCTAAAATCACCGAGTGTCTTTCACTTATTTATGTAATTTCTAATTTCTTTAAAAATATTTTAAATTCACATGAGATATCGAGCGAGAGAAGAGTTGTTTAGCTGGGGGGGCTTACTGGGCGTATACTTCATCAAATTTGATAACTGTGCGCCCCACAAAAACCGTTAGTTATGTAATATGCCGAGGCGACGCTTTGTCTGCATTTGTTTATTATTTTTATTTTTTTTTTATTATTATTATTTTTTCTTCATTTGTATTTTGTCTCTGTTTTTTTTCTCATTCAACTTTCACTTGTGGATGCTGTGGGTCGCCGCTGCCAACGTCGCTGTCGGCGTCGGCGTCGACGTCGCTGCTGACATCGTAAGCGTTCATTAAACGGCATCATTTGTCGTTTTTATGTCGTTTTTTTCTCTTTTTTTTTTGGGTCTTGTCTTGTCGGAATTCGGCATTCAATTCTCCACAGAGGGAGAGAGAGCTACTTGTCGAAATTTCGTTAATGAATTTAGACCAAAGATATGTGAAATAGACAATCTGGCCGCAAGGTGCAGACCAACATTTTCCAAAAATAGCCGTAACCAAAACCGTAAACGTAGCCCCCAAAAAAATGCGATGATATAAGAGCTGAAATTTCAGTTTCTGTTCACATTGCAACGCTTTCATTAACTCAATCCGGAATCTGAACCGACAAACAAACACACACACACACATACACACTTTATGTTTATGTCATTTGTGGCTTAAAAGGGCCTTTTAACGTAACGTGGGAAGTTGGCAACTGGGCCGTTTCTTCAGGCCTTTACTGATAATTATCATAATGGGCGGACGTGAAAAGGTGACCACAAAAAAAAATATAAGATCAGCTCATTTCCGAATGCGTTTTCTAGACCCTACACTTCAAAAGTACTAAAGGTATATTGGGTCTATGAACAGGGAAAGCAAAACTATGGAATAGTATTTACATTTTTTAATTAAACAACTCTTGATTAAACAAAAAATTATTGTATAATGGTTACTACAGTTTTTTCCGCATTCAACAATTATTTTTATAATTTAATTAAATATTTTAGCAAAAAAATAAACAATTAAGTTTTTTTTACTTTTATCAAAACTATTTTTTAAATCAATTCAATTCAAATTAATTTGTTCTACTAAAATTTAGCAAAAGTTGAAGAGATACTACAGTACTACTAGATATTTTTTTGAAATTTGATTTAGTTTGTTAAATATTTTAACAAAAAATAATTAGTTTTCAAAATTTTAAAGATATTTGTTAAGCTATTTCTTAAATCAATTAAACTTATTTAATTTTTTTTCACTAAAATTAAGAAATATATAGTTGTTAGAGCTTTAGAACACCCCCTTCGGTCGCGGAACCTCGAAAAAACGACTTATAAGAGCAATTTCAAAGCTATAGCCGTAAGTTTTGGCACAGTTTATACAATTGGTAGTTCTAATGTGCCCTGAAAATTTCATTACGATCGGTTAATAAACTTGAAAGTTATTTACAAAGTTATTTTACACAGCTTTGGTACAAATGAAGAAGAAAACAATAACATAGCCTCACATATTTAAGCATTTTAGATTGTATTATTAATATAATTTGATTTTAGAATAAGTACAGGGTCACGAATAGTAGGGATCGCTCAACTGTAAGCCGTTCAACTACTAGTTTAATTCTTGATAGCACTTACCATGAGACGGTTTCTGTAGGCTGCCTTGTAGAACTCGTTGAAGAGGAAGAAGAACATGACAGCGTGCATTCCGATCCACCAGACAAATGCCTTCGGATAATTGCAATCGATGAAGAGCAATTGGAAGGCGTGCACCATGATCAATATGAACTGAACCTGCAGTTAAATAAATATTAGTATTATAACAATTGAAAAGTCCCTACAATTTGTAGACTTGCCATTTGCAGCGTTGTCAGGTACTTCTTCCACCAGAGATACTTCTGATATTGTGGACCCATGGCCGAGAACATGTAGTACGTGTACATCACAATGTGCACAAAGGTATTGAGCAGGCCAAAGAAAGTGCTATGTCCACCTGAAAGAACATTAAAAGGTACAGATAGAAAATAAGCATAAATTTCATAATAACCTTTAAATCAGGAGAGATCAAATTAGAAAGGCAAATATTAAAAATAATAAAAATGCAATTACTCGAAAAAAGAAACTAGCAAAAAGGTATCTAGACTAAGGGCGCTATTTTATTCCATTACAAAAGTATAGATATTACCATGAAAGTTGAGTTTAAAAAAAATTGAACGCCAAATTCGAAAACATAATAAACTTTTTTGCTCAGTTTTTATTATAAAAATCATTTTTATTTATTAAAATTAATTTAAGTAATAAAAATCAGAAATATTTAATGTATTTAAATTTTTATTTTAAAATCACACTAAATTCTTAATTTCAATTTTTATTATAAAGATCAATTACTTGCCAATTTTTATAATAAAAATTGAAATTTTTATATAAATTTTCAATTTTTTCAATTTTTATTATAAAGATCAATTACTTGCCAATTCTTATCATAAAAATTGAAATTAAGAATTTAGTGTGATTTAAAAATACAAATTTAAATATAATAATTATTTCTGATAGTAAAAAATTGGCAAGTAATTGATTTTTATAACAAAATTTGAAAAATTGTCTACCTTGGCTTAAAAGACATTTGAACTCAGTTTTTATTTTAAATTTTTATTAAAAAAACATATTATATTACACAAAATAATACTTGGCAATAAATTTTAATTAATTTAATTTAATTTACTATCGTGGAATAAGAAGAGGGTCTCGCTTGAGTATTGATAGCAGAAAACAGAATTAAATAGGAAATTTCGTTTAGTTTTTTACAAGTGTCCGAAAATTGGAAAAGCAAATATTTTGAGAATTCAGAAAAACAACTTTATTTTAATGACTTGATTTTTAGTAAGATAAAAAATTTAGATTTCGGCTTTCGAAATTTTTTTAACAATTAAAAAAAAGTATTCTTTCTTAGTTGAATTTTTATTTAATATATTTTTTTCTTTTTTTTTTGTTTTTAATTTAATAGGTAATACTGTCTTATTCTAGCGCAACAAGTATAAAACTTTTAGGTTGCTGCGCTAGTCATTTTTTTCTAGGTAAGTTTAGCTGACAAAATTTTTGGCAATTCTATGATTTTCAAGTGATATATGTGGAGTACGCACCTGGTGTGAATTTAACGCCGAACCACACGGACATTGGCATGCAACCGTGATGAATGACATGGAGTGTTGTTACCTGGCTCGTTTTCTTGCGCAAGACAAAGAAGATCTGCAATATTCAAGAGATAATAAATTATTATAATAATTTCATATTTAATAAAATTTTTATTTTTAATTTTATTTATTTATTTAGTGTTATTTTCAATTAATTTATTTTATTTATTTATTTAGTTTTATTATTTATTACTTACCGTATCCATGAACTCTGTGAACTTGGAGAAGTAATACCACCAGCACGCATGAACCATCTGGATTGTAGGGTAACAAACAAATGCGGAAGAGGGAAGAATACAAAAATATCGATTAACAATTGAAGATTGCAATTTCAAGACGTGCATTCACTTCAAATCAATTCAATATACTCTACAGCTCATAGAGTAAAGGGTAGCGTATACTGACAGTTCGACTATGCCGAACCTTTTTCATTTCATTTCATTCGCACTTAAAGAAAAATAAAGAGATAGAAATTCATTGTTAATATTAAATCAGAATGAAATTCACTTTCAATTCAATTTATTTCAATTCAATTCAAGTCAAATCGAAAAAACATTCATGCATCACGCTTCAAGGGGATCAATTAAAGACTAAAACTAATTATATTAATTGTCCAAATGCATCAAATTTAACAAAAATATATTTATATATTGAGAAGAGTACAATAAAAGTCGGGTTGGGGGGCGGGGGAAAGTTTACACATTCAATTAAATTGTTGAAAAGTTGAAATTGAATTATCAAAAGTCCTGACCATTAGCAGAGATAATTGAAATAATTATTGTATATTGTATAGATATAATAATATAGATATCAAGTGTAGATTGTAGATTGTAGGCAGAGGGCAAAGTCGGGAGCCCCATAAATTCCTAAGGTAGAGTATCGAGCTGTGGGTGGGTAGGGTGAAATTCACATACGTTTAGTGACATTTTTTTTATAGAAAAATATACTGACAGTTATGCACGGCATACACATGCTAAGATCTGGATTAAAATCAGTTATTAATTATCATTAAACTGTTAGTTTTACTTATGGATGGTGCATATTTATAAATGATTAATATGATTAAACCATCGACTGATCACCAAGAATATACAGTGTGTTAAGTAATTATTTTCACATATTTTAATTAACATAATTAATAATTAATTGTTTTTAATAGTAAAATATATTTTTTTGTTAAAAAATTACATGTATTTTTATCTTTATCAAAACAATTACTTGACACACTGTATGCAATAAATACTACAATATTATATATGAACTAGATATTCCATTCCTATTCCAGAACCAAAATTTGTCAAGCACACACACACCAAAGAAAAGCAAAAAAATTTGTAGATGCATTCATAATTATCAATAGGTTTATCGATATCGTTATCGTTATTGAAAACGGCTCGTTGTGAGGTTATAACACATACCCTTAACGTTCTAGGATTATTACTATAGTCAACTGGCTGACATCGGAAGCTATAATGTCCTGTTAGCCAACCGGAAATTCCTATCTGCAAATGTAGAGTGTTGAAAAACGTTGTGGTTGTTTTTGTTGTTGTTGTAATTATCGTTCTGAGTTATCGTTATCAAGAGTTCGATTGTTGTTGGTTTTTGAATGAATTTTGTGAGTTTTTGCTTCGCTTTTGTCGCTTCGTCTTCTGTTTTTGCTGATCTTCCAGTTTTGAATTAGGCTGAAAAAGATACACACACACACACGCACACACAGAGAGATTCAGATACACACACACACACACACACACAGTGCTATTTACACACATGTGCAGACAAACAATATTATTGCATATTTGTTGTTCAGGTTAGTAGACAGCGTTTAAAAGTTATTAAATAATTTGAAAAAAAAAGCATCAATTCAATTAATAAAAGCGAGAACTTTTTTCTTGTTTTTTTTTGCATAAATTAATTACCATTTGTTGCTAGCATTTATATACAACAGAGTGAGCTGCATAAAGCATATATGTATGTATATATGTATATTATTAAGATATATATTTTGGCATAAACTACTTTTAAATAAATCGTAACCAGCTAAACAATTGCTCTTTTTTAGAGGCGTTTATCCGAGTTTAACTAATCATGAATATTAAAAATAAAGTATAAAAAGTATGAAATAAAAAATAAAAATAAATAAAATACACCCAGAAAAATAGCTCTGAAATTTTAATATAAACACTCTTTAATTTAACTAGTTAACTTTAAATATGAAAGCAATATTAAATCAATAATAAAATAGATAATATAAAATAATTCAATATAAAATTCAAAGGCTAAAAACAGAAGAGCTTTAGAGTTTTATATTAAATTGAAAAATATCTACTTTAAATATATTTTTAAACAAATATTATTTAGTTTAAATAGGCTATTCAAATTTTAATTTTAAGACAAGTAAAAATAATTAATTTAAATAAAAACATTTAGTTTTTATTGATTCCATATTAATTAACCTCGAGACATTTTTAATCAAAATTAACCAAATATGAAATTTTATATTTGAAGTGTTTTTTTATTTGGTTTTAGCATGTAAAATTTATTTTTTAACATTTAAGAATGTTTCTAGTTAAATCAGAGTGTTGTATATATTTAATTTGCAGTCTTTTATTTAAATGTAATATGGTAAAATAAAAGATGGTTTTAAATATAATTTTTACTATACCTTTTTTTTCTCTGGGTGCAATGTATAAATAAATAATTGAATAAAAGCATTGCTGGTTATATTGGCTGAGTGAATAAGCGACTAAGAATAATCATGAGAGTGTCAAATATAAAATTAATATATCTGAATATTCATGTATAACTGCATAACTGTGTTCTAGAAACTAGAGTCGGGTCAGAGTTTAAAAATCAACGAGAGAGAGAGAGATAGAGAGAGAGAGAGTTTTGATGCAATATTCTTCAGTCTAGTTTAAATATACTTTCACTTTTACAAATTAAGGGCATTCCTAAACACATTCAGTTGGCGCAGATGAAACACTTACTCTCTTGGATGTGGCACTATCGGAATAGTCCACCGGCTGACACCGGAAGCTGTACGAGCCCCACCAGCCGCCCATTAAACACTAAAAACAAAATCAGATTAATGCCAAAAACAAAACAAAAACACGTAATGAATTAGATGCAATAGATACACAGCAAGTAAAAGAAAGAAAGAAAGAAAGATAGTGAGAGAATGTAGGAAAAACATAAAGAAAAATAATTATTAGGTGCACATTAAAGTTGCCACATGTTGCAAGTTGTCTCCAAATCGAAATTGTCTCCAGTTCAGCTCAAAACGACGACGTCAGCGTTGCGATTGATGTTGATTGATGATAGTGGTATGTAATTTGTATCTGTGTGTATGTGTCTGTGTGTGTGTGTGTGTGTGTGTGTGTCTGTGTGTGTGTGTACATACCTCATAGAAGAGCCACGCGCTAAATACAACCTGTAACGCATTGTACATGACCAGCATGTTCTGTAGATGCAGCGGCTTTCGATTCTCCATTAATCGCGGACCAAGCACCTAAAAGATACATAGATACAAAGATACAAAAATTCAATTTGGATATATTTCCATTTTGTAATTATAATTGTTCATTTTTTTACAGTATAAAAATTCTACAACAAGCAGCAGCAATATTTGTTCTTTCAAATTTCATAAATTGCGCGTGTGTTCAGCGCTTCGAATCGAAGCAGCGCATTTGCTGTGGGCTGTTATTTGAAGGTTTGAATTTTATGAAAAAATTGAGCATAATATCAGTTCCTAAAGGGTATATATATTGTATTGATAAGGCTTTAAGTCTCCCATTTTAAAATTATGCCCATGAAACTTGCACTTTGCTATATTGAGTTCACTATGAGTTGAAAAATTGTAATTTAAAATACCTTTTATCTCAAAATTACGTAAACTCTTGAAAATAATCTTGATTTTAATTTATTTTATATTCTTTTTATTTATTTATTTAATTTAATTTTAGTCGGATTTTAAAAAGAAAATATTTTAGACGAAGCTTTCTGGTTTTTCTGACTTTTATCTCATTATTACGTTAAGAACCCGAAATTCTTTAAAATAATCTTGTTTTTAGTTTATTTTATTTTCTTTTAATTTATTTGTTTAATTAAATTTATCTAAAATTTGTCAGATTTTAAAAAGAAAATATTTTAGACGAAGCTTTCTGGTTTTTCTGAAAAATTGTAATTTAAAATACCTTTTATCTCATTATTACGTTAAGAACCCGAAATTCTTTAAAATAATCTTGTTTTTAGTTTATTTTATTTTCTTTTAATTTATTTATTTAAATTAATTTATCCAAAACTTGTCGGATTTTAAAAAAGAAAATATTTTAGAAGAAGCACTCTGGTTTTTGTGAAAAATTTTAGTTTTAAATACCTTTTATCTCAAAAATGCGTTAAGAACCCAGTATTCTTCAAAATAAACTTGATTTAAATTTATTTTATATTTTATTAATTAATTAATTAAATTTAATTTATCTAAAAGTTGTCGGATTCTAAAGAAGAAAATATTTTAGACAAAGCGTACTGGTTTTAGAAAAGTCTTTTTAAATTTGTGTTTAAATAAAATGAGATTTAAAATAAATTACACATTACTACTATGATTTATTCTGTTTATAAGAAAACGTGTCACATGCTCTCTTTCCAAAATTTAATTAAGATCGTAAATAACTTATATAAAAATAAATATGAACAGCACTTTCTTATCGAATTCAAAGTGCAGTTACCCAAAAAAAAATATACAATATTGTTGCTTTTATAGATACAATTATTTAGGCATAGATAATACGTAGAAAGTTTCCGCATACATAGCTTCTGGTTATAGTTATCGTAACTCAGTGTTCAGTTCACAGACTTTGCTATCAAAGCGTTAAGTAGTTTGGCCTATTATTATATAAAAAAAGGGGGGCCTTTTGATTAGACATATGTGAGTGTTTCAGGTATTTGAAGTGCGTGAATTTGGCTGTGTGTGTGTAAACTATAAATCAAACTTGCTCAACCCGAATAAATAAGGAAAAAAAAATACTTAAGCAGACATTATCAGTGATAACGCTGTCTTCGGCCGATTTCCGCAGGAGAATAACACTTGAGATTATCTCAGAGACAGAGACAGAGATAGAGAAGGAGATGCATGTGACCCAAATCCCCACGTGTATTTATATCAACTTAGTAACTGTCTGATGGTCACTTCAAGCTAGCCATAAAAGACCTCAACTGATAAGGCGTTTATAACCAGCAATTTTAACGATTATAAATTATAAAGAACATTAAATTTATTTGTTGATTTTTATTTAACAAGTTTAGAGACAACTTTTTTTGATCTGAATAAAAAAAAACAGCAAGTAACCAATAAAATTCAATTTTATTAAAAAACCCATAAAAAATTTTTTCAAATTTTTTATTAAATTTAGAAAAATATCTTAAGTTTTCGATTTCTATCAAAAAAAAGTTAAGATTAAAAATGAAATGCACGTAAAAATAAACATAACAAAATAATTTTCTATAAATATTTCTAACATTTTTAATATGTGTAAAAATGGAAAAAATTTTATTTATTTTTATCAACTAGCTAAACATATCACTTTTTCTTTGGTTTGAATAAAATATTCTGAATTTAAAAAAATGTTGAATGTTTTTTTTTAATATATGTAAAAATGGAAAAAATTTTATTTATATTTATTAACTAGCTAAATATATCACTTTTTCTTTGGTTTGAATAAAATATTATGAATTAAAAAAATTTTTATGCTTTTTTTTTTTAAATATTTGTAAAATATTTTATTTATATTTATTAACTTTTTTTTTGGTTTGAATAAAATATTATGAATTTAAAAATTTGTTAATGTTTTTTTTTTAATACTAAAGTATTATGATTATTGACAATTTATAAATATTTTTAATGTTGAAACCAGCAACATTACATAAACTCAAATATATTAGTTTTTTTGTCTTTCTTGATATTTTTTTTGTTATAAAAATTAAAGTTGAATGTTAAACTTTATTTAAAAAATTATTACACATAAATATTATATGAGTTTAAAAAAAAATTGTAAATAAAATAAATTTAAGAGATTTTTTAGTTTAGATTAAAAGAAGGAATAAAATTACTTTTTATAATAAAAATGTACAATAAAAGTTTATTCAGTATTCAAGATACTCTATTGAAAATAAAGGTATCTAAAAATTAGTTATTTAGGCAGATTGTATTTTAAAATTTAGATTTTTTTAAAACTCGAAACTGCAATTTGGTATGTCAGTTTATAACTCACCTTAACCAGGTAGACGTATGTGAGGCAGACGGCCAGTGTGGGGAAGGGTGATGACATCATGGGCCAGTCCTTTGTCCTTGAATCTGTGCAATTGAAAAAAATATAAAAATAAAACACATAAATATATGAAGAAAAAAAGTTAATGTCATTGTTGTAGTTACATGTATCTAGAAGATAACGAAACAAAAAAAAAGAAGGCATAACAAATGCTCTTATCATGTGAACATCATTAGCATTGGACATTGGCCCTGATCTGAGGCACGTTCCGTTTGCTTTTTGTTAGACAATGTCATCACGATGATCATTAGTTCGTAATAATAATGATAATGAGCGAGAAACGTGTGCTGCTCATGCAGCTACCAATTGTAGATACATTTGTATCTTTAGCCACTGCAAATTGATTACTTCATTTGGCATTCAGTTTAGTTTGGTAATAAACTTAGTTGGTGCGTTTTAGCCCTTGCATAACACTTGACAAAAAAAAAGAAGCCAGTTCAGATTGCCAAATGCATAATCAATAATAATTATTATAAGCAAATATTTCGATAGATAACAAAAGGCAATAATGAAAAAATGAAGCGCAGAGTTTGATGAATGGATTATCAAATCGCAAAAATTTAAAACAAAAAATAAAAGAAACTTTTATTAATTAACGTTCCAAACTTGAATAAAACTAAAAAAAAATGTGCCAAGTGAAATTGTTGCTGAAATCATCGCATGAATCGATTGCTAAACACTCCAGGGTATCACGTCTAACCATCACATTAGCTAATCGAAATCAAAGTAAAATAGGCAATACAAAACTTATGGAACACTTCAGCTGTTGCCTAATCTTAAGCATTAGATTAGCGTTAATTGCATTTAGATTGTTTTTTAATTAATAGGTTGAAAATTTTATGAGATTTATGAGATTCTTAAGTTTAGAATTTGCATTGATTGTTAAGAAAATTGTTTATAATTTCAATAAAGTAGTTTGGAGTATTACTAGTTAATTTTCGAATGTATCATAGATTTATATTTTTAATCGTCTAATTGAGTTTATTTAATTACGAGCCAAGAAATATGTTTCTTTAGCTTCTCTTGTTAATTGTCAACTAATCTGCAAGGTTTATTAACTCAATTTCTTATAACAAATGTATCTTTAATATATATGTTCCAGAGATTATCTTTCTAATAATTTTTGTATCTTAATATTACTTAAAAAAGTAACTATGAAAAATATTAAATAGTTTTTGAATTTAAAATTGTAAATTGTATCTCTAAATTTATATATTCTTTTAAGTATTTGCGAGTATTAAAAAGTCTTTTTCATATCTCTGATCTTTTAATGATATTATCTATGCTGTATGTAAAGGTATAATTAACTCAGATTCGCATTTGAAAGCTTATAAAAATATATCTATTAATTTATGCTTTGCAAAATGTTTCTTTGAGAATTAATACCTAACTTTTCTATGTGAAATGTTTCTTTGATCTGTACTTTTAATAATTTAAATATGATTTTTATTATAATATATAATTATTTTTTAATTATATTTTCAAAGAAGTATCTAAGAGTATTATCAACTAATTTTCGATACTCAAATGTAGCTTCAATTTATATTTTCTATTAATACTATATCAGTATGTCAATCGTATCTCATTTTCAATATTATAAATAAAGTATCTCAGCGATTGTTGTTTACTCATTTCATTGCGTATCTCAAGTGCAATTTGTTTTTATACATTTTATGCATTTTCAAAAAGTATCTTATAGTATAATTATCTAATTTTCGTTTTTAAGAGCTAATATAAATGTATCTTTGTTCAGTAAGCTGTTAACTTGGCTAAAGTCGGTGGCACGATAGTCCACTCAGCAAACATGCATTTAGTTGGCCACTTTACTTCCGATTTGGCGTCAATATCCCTTATAATAAGCTAAGCACAACAAACAAAACACACATTGAGATACATTCCACACACATTCAGATACAAACAAACTGACACGCAAACAGTTAGTAGTTATATATATATTTGAATGTATCTTTTGTGGCATGCTTGCTTGTATCTATGTATCTTTAGCTGTACACCTATCCATGTCATGTTGAAACATAAATTTAGCGCGCTTCAAATTGCTAAACATTTGTGAACACCTATGAATAATGGATTAAACCAACAAGCCGATAAAAGCGAATATAAATATATATATATATATATTTATATGTTGATTATAAAGCAAATGATAACTTATTATTTATTTAAAGGATTTGCTAGAGATTGAAAGAATTCAAGCACGTTTTGACATTGAAATGCTTAATTACAATTGTTGCTACTCTCTCGCTCTCTCTCTCACTCTCTCTCTCTCTCTCTCACACTCCTGGCCAATTAGTGAGCTGGTGTCAAAAATTACTCAATCATTTGCTAAACCTTTGCCGTTTTGCAGAGAAATGTGAGAAAGAAGAGCAACAACAACCATCGCAGAGCAATCCCATCAAGGTTACACAAATTAGCAGGCCTAACATACATATTTCTATATCTATATATATACATATATATAAACATAAGTCTACCCTCTTTCCCCTTCTTTACTCCATTTAGCCAACTTACCACTATGTGAGTCCATATATCTGTTTATGCTCTCGTATATTTTCATTATTAAGGCCATTTTGTTGCTGTGTGTGTGTTGTGTGTGTTGTGTGTGTTGTGTGTGTGTGTGGGGTGTGTGTGGGTTGTGTGTTGTACTTCTTATTTGCTTCTGTGTTGACGCTTCGTGTCTTCCGAGCTACTTAGTAGCTTAATGCATTTAGTGAATGCGAGTTGTTCGAACTGCAAAGAGATAAAATTCAAAAAATTATTTAATAAATTGCAAAGCAAAAATAAATATAAATAAATTAAATTTAGTTACAATTTTATATACATTTTTATATAATATAAATATTTTATAAATACTAATAATATTATTATATTATAATATTATTTAGAAATATTTTCTTTACTTCAAAATAAATAATAATAATATTAAATTATTTCTTAGTGTCAGAAAGAACTTTTAGTTTATCAGATTAATCGCTACATACATTGGCATTGTAATAAAATGTATTAATGATGCATAATTATATTTATTAATTGCATTAAACTAATAGTTTTGCTGTTATATTTTTTATTTAATTATTATTGTTTCTTTTATTTATTTATTATATTTATTAATTTTGCTGTAATATTTTTTATTTAAATTTTATTGTTTCTCTTATTTATTTATTAAACTTCATTATTGCAATATTATTCTTCCTTGATCAAAATAAGTATTAGAATTAAATAAGCTTTATTTAATTTAAATTGATTAGTTTTCATTACAATCTTTGGGTTTCCTATTAACAATATAAATATATACATACAACTATACAAATTTATAAAATTTCCCAGCAGTATTTAATTGGCAAGAATTATGTAAAATGTATTAATCTTTCGGTTTGCTAATTATTGTTCATAAATGATTCGAGATACGGGTATGTGAGAAAATATCTTAGTATTTGTGACTTGCAATTTGTTGTAAAGCAAAGTGGCAGCCAACAATTGGGTTAATAAACTGAAAGCTACAAAATTAACAAGTCAGCATTTTATCGGCATATTTACATGCTGTTTATAATTTGTTGTGCTCGTTTTCGTTTTGGTTTTCGTTTTCGTTATTCGGTCGCGTTTTTTCCCCTTCGATAAGCGCAGACTTTGAGCCCCAAAAAGCGACAAAAAAGATATGATATGAGGTGGTTCAATCAAGCAATAATTTAGATAAGCAATGAATCGATATAAAGTACAATATTTGAGGCACTTTTTCTCTCTCACTGCCTTTGACTGTGAAATGTGCCACACGGCGTATGAGTAATAAAGCACAAGTAAATACGTGTAGGACAAACTGCAAAAGCGAAAAGTTCAAGGACAGACAAACAAACAAACAGTCTGACAAGACAAACATATATACACACACACACAGAGACAGACTTAGACAATTTGTTGCTGGCCAAAAACAAATAAATTTGGTTATTGAAAAGGTGCAATAGCCGCAGCTGCTGACAGCGCAAATTCTCTCTCTCTTTCTCTCTGCCTTTCTCTTTCTCTCTCTTTTTGTTTGCACTTGGCATCAGCAATTTAGAATTGTAGCCCAAAAACAGAACGCCGCACTTTATTTAGCCAAGTTAGCTCAATTGACGGGCCTCTGTATAAATAAATAATATATGATTATGAATAGCAATTGTTGACGTCATTTACCAACAACAAATACACAAATTACTCATACGTCTTCTCTCATTACTCATACGCCGTGTACTACTGTAATTATTTGATAATAATAATAATAAAGCTCAAAAGGGATCTCGTGTTGCTTACATCACAAACACAAAGAACCAAAGAGAAAGAGGGAGAGTGGGAAAGAGAAAGAGATAGACAGAGCGGGTCAAACAAGTTGAAAATTTGTGGCATGTTGCTTATGGCCACATTGCAAATTACACTTGGAGAAACCCATATTATTCATGATGTTGATTGATTGTTTTCCTTCATTATTTATTTATTGATTACTTGAACTTTAGTCAACAACTATTAAGTTTATAGATAAGTAATATTAAATTAATAAAATATTAGCATTACAATTTACATAAATTTGTAAAAAAAAAATTTTCAAAAAAAAATTTAAAAAATAATAATAAAAAATAAAAATTTTAAATTTTTTTTTTTTGTTATTGTACGTTAAAACTTTCTTAGTTATGTTGTGTAAAAATTTCAGCCTCCTAGGTCTTTTGGATTAGTCTGTGCAATAATCAGTCATTAGGTCAGTCAGGACAAAGACTTTTATATGCATAGATTATTAACATAATTGTTTACCCTTTCTCTCAGTGCATTAAATGTTGCTTTGACAGCTCTTATTAAATCTTTTTAAGCAGATAAGGGCCAATTTTTCCAGAATTCTGTTTAACAAATATGTAATATAAATTTTAATTAATTGCAATTGAAATTGCAGTCTAAATTGTTTACCCTTTCTCTCAGTGCATTAAATATTGCTCTGACAGCTCTCATTAAATCTTTTTTAACACATAAGTTCCAATTCTTCCAGAATCCTGTTTAACTATTGCAAAAGGTCAATGAACCTGCTATAAGTTTTAATTAATTGCAATTGAAATTGCAGTCTAAATTCCGAGTTAATTCAAAGTCAAAGCAAAGCATGGCCAAAAGTTAAGCTGAAACGTGGCCAAAACAGCAGACGTGGTTTCTATGTCTCTCTTTTAGTCTTGGCCTTTCCTGATTTGAAATGCGCAACGACTGACACCAAAAAAAAAAAAGGGCAGGCTTTACCTTCGCGAAAGACACGACAAAGAGGAGGAGGAGGAGAAAGAAGAAGAGAGGAGGAGGAGGAGGAGGCGACAAAAGCGTAATGCGATGCCAGCGACGACTTAAAGCCGTGCCAAATATTGCTATTTCATTGACCTGATTTCAAAGTGGCTTTGCATTTGTTGTTGCTACCAATGTTGTTAACACTGTTGTTGTTGTTGTTGCTGTTGCTGTTAGCCCCATATAAGCCCACACAAAAAGCAAAGCATGAAGCAACAATGCACATGAGCATGTAAATCAACACCCCAAAAACAAAAAAAAAACAAAAATAACAAATCGGAAAAGACTTTAAATGAGACGACGACTTGGAGATACCCATTACACAATTAACGGTCGTCTTTGCAAATTGCAGTTTTATGAAATTTAAAAACAAATTGAAAAAAACTTGAATCATATATATATAAATTTGATTTATAGAAATTACTGCCTACTTTTAGGCACTTAAATTTTCTTTAAAACTTAAATTGGACATAAGTAACTTAATTTTTTTACCGATCTTGATGCTATTAAGTTGAATAATAGTTAATAATATTAGAAAGCGCTATTCGCTAAGAAGATGGTTATATCTTCAAAACTGTAGATGTGATAAATATTTGAAACAAAGCTGCACATTCACATACAATTTATATTATTATATATATTATATTTCTAAGATTTGGTTGTTGCTGCATGGACTGATCAAGTATATATACCCTGCCTTCTTCTCACTGAATACAATATGGCCTTATATTTTTTTTTTTTTTGTAAGTAACGGGTGTAATAACCTTCCCCTATTACAAACATCTCATGTCGAGTTCATATCCGAATTCAAATCGGAATTCGAGCCCGTATCCAAATTATCCAAGTATCCGCTTAACCGGCGCCACGTTGTCACACACACACACACACACACACACACACGCACACACAATCACGTGATGATGACTCTCCCCAATTCCCCCACAACCACCATTTCACCTCTCTTCTTCTCCTTCTCCTCCTCATAGTTTGCTAAGGTTTCTCTTTTGACTCTTTCTGTTGGCTTTTGCGCAGAGACTCGCTGCGAATTTCTTGAATGAAAACTGGGCAATGCGAGAAAGAGTGAGAGAGCGCGAGAGAAAGAAAGAGCGCACGACTGTGTGTGACTCACAAGCGTCTCTCCCCTTCTCTCTCTCACTCTCTCTCTCCTACTCTGTCTTCACTGCTGGGAGGCCAGTGTGCCATGGCAATAAAACCAAAACCAAAACCAAGAGGCAAGAAATTTTATCATCGGCACGCCGAATATTTGATACACTTGCAGAAGCCTGTCGAATTTTTAAAAATATTTCAATTATCAAGTAGTATAAAGTAACTAATTTTCAATGAATAAAATAAGGTGAATTTAATTTAGTTGAAATACCTTGAAAAATTAATAATATTTCAAAAGCACAACAGTTAAATTATGTAAGGACCGTTCCTGTTTTTTATTTACCGATATTTTGGTTGCATTACATTTTCATTGTATTACGAATTTGTATTATAAATAATAACACAAAAGTTTCTCCATGAAATTTAAGTATTAATTCTTTTTAATGAAACTTAAGTATTTTATTTTTATTTATTTTAAATGACAGCGCTACAAGTTTGACTAGTCACATTTAATTTTTATTTTAAAATAAATGTTACTTATATAAACAATAAGAAATATATTTCATTTTTATACTAAACCTTGAAAATAAATGTTTACGATGTTTACAGAATATTCCAAGAAAAAAATTACATAAGATTTAAAATAATTATATTAAGGTTTACCCATTCAAACAGATAAGTTTGTTCAGCTTGGATTCGATTTGAGATGAACCGAGGAAGATACAGACGAACATGTCTGTATAGTCAAAATATACGCATTTTTAAGCCCGTTACTTAAAAAATAAGTAAAAGGCTATATTGTTTTATAATTCAGTTTTTATAGCAATTTACGTTATTATTTAAAATTATCTATTATCCCACTTAATCGCAGCAAAATCGGTTAAGTAGAACGGCAGTAATAGCTAACCAAAGTTATTAATATTAAAGACAATACAAGCACTCAAAAGTATGCAGTAGTTTTTTTTAAATAGTAAGTACTTTTATATATTGAAATAAGCAACGGGTAAACTATGTTCGGGCTCACGACTATAGCCTTTCCGACTTGTTATATAAAGATACAAAATTCAAATACCCTTTGTAAGGGTATAAAAGGCGGCTTAACGAAAAACGCGTTTAATGTGCAACCAACACGCCATGAATGACGCCTAAAAGACGCGTGGTTGCTTGTCATTTTTTGTTGTGGTTGTTGTTGTAATTGTTGTGGTGGTGGTTGTTATTGTTATTATTGCTGCTGCTGCTCATATTATGTCAACTAGTGAGCAGAGAGGAAGGTGAGAAAGTAGGCGTGAACTAAGCCTCGCCTCAATAAAAATGTAAAAAAAAAAAAAACAGAAATAAAAATATAAGAATTCTCGACCTGGCCAAAAGGTGTCACGTGCGATTCCACAGAGAGGGAGGAATCATTGAGGGGTGGTTAAGTAGCTCGCGTTTTCAATTTTCCTATTGATTTTCATGTGTGTGGCAACAACTTATTGCCACAAGTGTTGACATGGCCAGGTCAATGAATGGGCCAAGTCAATTATCTAGAGTGCTTTTCATCGATCTTGAATTAGTGTCTTCATGTAATTACATTTGGTAACTCAGCCCTGAGCGGCTTGCCAGTACGTGTATCCATGAGATACATTTTGTATCTTTAATTCAAACACTTGTTGGCTTTGAAGGTTTTAGCGACACATTAAATTTTGTTTTTGATTTCAGTTGCATATCATTAAAATTCCGTTATTATTAACTTGACTTTGTTATCTTTTCAGTTATAAATTTTAAATTGTATATTCATTTGCTAATTGTTTATATTATGAACTTATTTTGGAAATTTCTTGCAGTTGAATCATTTTTGTAAATAAATTAAACGGAATGTGCAGCAAATGTCAAGTGAATAAATGAATTTCATTAATATATTTTTTAACTTTATCAAAAAATATATAAATTATTTTGCATTATTTTTAATTCTTAATGGTTTTCGACACCAAGCTGGTTGTAATTTGCAATAAATATAACATTCAAAATATGTGAAACATTAAATTAAGCGACACGGGAATCGCATCAATATCATTCAAAAAATTCTACAGAAATTGTGTCAAATTAACGGTAAGTTTATTCATTTGATTTCTGCTTGAAATGATGACAAGGCGAGAATTGAATATTAATTTGCATACGATTAAAACAGTTGAATGATCACATTAAATTGAATATGTTTTGGCAATAATGAAATATATAGATTTGTGTGTTATGCTTGACTTGGCTTTAATCTAACAATGCGAACAATTGTCTGACAATGATGATGATGATGTAATCATCTAACTGAATACAAAGAGTTCCAGGAATTAGTTGGCACAGTTAACAAGTTGACTCAAACACATTTAGACCCACAACATTTACATTGAAATGTATTTTATTTATTTTTAAAAACACTTTAATTTAATTCTACGCATTTGTTGGATTTTTTTGATTATATTTTTAATCAGCTAAACTTATTATTATCAATTAATTTGTAGAGTCGACAAATAAAACGTTATTCTTTAAACAATTTTAAATATATTTATGAATTGGATTTTAATTCCGTGCTAATTTCTAAATTCGAAAAATGTTCAACAATTAGCAAAAAATTAAAATATTAGCAAAAAATTATTTAAATTTTCAAATATATGAAATTATATTTGTCAAGCAATTTGAAGCAATTGAACGAATTATAATATATTTTTAAACAGTTTATAAAATAAATTTTCACAATTATTAAATTATTAATTTTATTGAGGTAATTATTGGCGTCAATCAAATGATTAAAAACATTAAAAGTGAAATTTATCAAATTACATTTGACGAAAAATTAAAAAAAAACGTATGCTAAAATTTGTAGGGAAAACAATTTTTATAAATTTTTTGCCCTTTTATTAAAATTAAAATGTGCACACTTATTTGATAAAAATAAATATACTATAAGTAAACTTTTATATTCAAAGTGAACATTGGTTAATTTAGTATATCCTTTTCATATATCATTTGTTTATTATTTTATTCGCCTGAATCATCCTGTCAAGCTAAACTAGAAACAGGCAGGAAGCCTTTAAGAAAGTCAGGAATAACAAAAAAATATATATATTTTAAAGCTGTCACATAAGTTTGAGAAGCACCTGATGTGGTAAACAATTTTATAAACTGGCGATTTCTTAATAAAGTTTTAAATATTCAAGAGCTGGCACACTTATTTCTTTTTATTGTTTATTGTTTATGACGCTTAATATTATTCATATAAATATGAATATTTTGTATTGAAATCGTATAATTTACCTTTAATTTATGTTGTTGCTGCGTGCGTTGCAATTTTTGTAGTTTTTGTGCTCGATTTTGGTATTTTGGATTTGGAGTTTTCCCAGTAAGTTTATTTTCTTATATGTATGTATATATTTAGTTGTTGGTATGTGTGTGTGTGTTTGCAGAAACGCGAACAACAAATTGCCAGTGGCTAAGGAAATTGGGAGTAAAAACCAGTTGCATTTAGTTCAAAATTCATTTGATTGATGATTGATTATAATTATAAGTGTGTTGCTTTTCCAAATATTTTTCTTGTTTTCTTCTTATCAATTATTGCAATTTGTTGCTATGATGAATGCTATAAAATTCACCATTTACCACTTTATGCTTATCACACTTTGACAATCGTCACACATTTATTTATATATATATGTATACATATATTATTCATTTATATATATCACGAGTCCTGAATCACAATTCAACACAATTCGCAACGCGTCGTGTAAACACCAGGCGCAAGGCACTTTGGCGAGAGGTGTGTGGGGAAAACGAGGAGCGAGGAACGAGAGCGCCAAGCACGAAGCACACACACACAATACGATGTGACCGAAAATAACCGAAGAGAGAGTGCGAGAGACAGACCGCAGGCAGCGACTAGCAAAGCACGACTAACTGGACTGCAGCAACGGCTGACTAACTAAGGCCACAGACAGCGCTTTAACACGCTGTCGACTTCGCAGTCGCAGTCGCAGTTGCTTTTGCTGTTGGCGTCGTCGTCGCTGTCGCAGTCACAGTCACAGTCACATTTACAGCTGTAGCTGCTGTCGTGAATTGAGCGCGCAGAGCTGAGCTTGCGGCGCTGCCAATGTAAGCGTCGACTGCGCTGTCGCTGCCACGATTGCTGTCGCTGTCGCTGCTGCTGTTTTAGCTGCTGCTGCTGTCGCTGTTGATTACGAATTATTAAATTTTGATAAAAATCAATGCAATGTTATGCGATCTGGGTGTGTGTGTGTGTGCGTATATTTGTGTATGTAGGGGTTTTTGTTTTGATCAACAACTTGTATTTAAACATTTAAATATTTCAAATAAAAATGTTAATTCAAAACAATAACAACAGGTGCATTTGCTGGCAGCGACGTCTGCTGCGCTGTCGCAAGCATCAAAAAAAGCGCTGCTTTGGCTTTGATGCGATGTTGCAAGGGCCACCAAAACAAAAACAACAACAACAACAATAACAACAACATTCGCAAGCGCCAGTTGCAGAGGCTGAGGCGACTAAGATCGATTTCGATTTCGATGTCGCTTTCGATGTCGTTTTCGATGTCGATTTTCGGCGACGCAACGCGACGCGTCGCATACCAAACCAAAGCTGCGCACTTGTCGATCAATTAATTATTACGGCATTTCACACGCACACACACACACAGAGACAGGCGGCGACACAAGCAAAGCTCGTTGAGTTTTTGATACCTTTTCAGAGAGAGTATTTACATTTTGTCATGATATGTGTAACGGATTTAAATACAATTAGTCAAATATATATTTAAAAAAAATCAAAAACAAGACAAGGTAGTATTTTTTTAAAAAAACAGCAATAATTTTAAAGAATGAGTAACTTTTACTATACGGGTATAGTACCTAAAAAATAAGTTAAAGAGTATATTGTTTTCGTTGGAGTGTATGAAACAGGGAGAAGGAGGCATCTCCGACCCTATAAAGTATATATATTCTTGATCAGCATCAACAGCCGATTCGATATAGTCATGTCCGTCTGTTTGTCTGTCCAAACAAAGTGTCAAAATTTTGTTGTTTTTTTTGCGAAATTATAGATTTAAATAGTTTAAAAATTGTACAGGGCTCTGCAAGTGTATCACAATCTTCGGCATGTTGAAGTTAAAATTTCTTTCTTTTTTTTTTTTAATAGGTTTCGCTTTTTTTTTGTTATTTCACTGTGTGTTTCCGTCTCTTCCCCTTTTCGTGCCGCAATAACAAAAAAAATTCACGTTTTTGGGACTTTTGCATTCAAAATCGAATTCATGGTCAAAACAGCAATGTGTGTCGCCAAAAGCAGCAACAACAACAACAAAATTAACAACAACAACAATGAAAGCGGTAAACTTGACGAAAGACGCGTCGAGTTTTTTTTTTACCTTTCGCAATCACCTAATTTTTTGTAGTGTTGTTGCTGCTTATCTATTATGCATATGTGTGTGTGTGTGAATGCGTACGCAAGCGTGTGTGTGTATTTATTGGGTCGCCATTGCAGAATGCAATTTCGTAATAATAAGCGATCACATTTTTGGTTTTCTAACCCCCGCGAAATATTTAAATGTATATATACACACACACACACAGTCACACACATATATACTCGCACACATGCTGCATAAATACATATACATATGTATGTATTTTTTAGTAAAGAGACAGCGCCGGCATGCATTTCAATTAAGTT
Source organism: Drosophila innubila (assembly GCF_004354385.1). NCBI lineage: Eukaryota > Metazoa > Arthropoda > Insecta > Diptera > Drosophilidae > Drosophila > Drosophila innubila. Next base: position 30,485,749 of record NW_022995380.1, read on the forward strand.
CGAGGTGGGCGTCTCAAAAGGGACTTGGTTCATTGGTGGTAAAGTGTGGTGAGTTTGCTGTCTGCTGGTTGCTATGTTGCCGAAACAGACAGAGAGCAAGAGAGAGCGAGAGTGGGCGCGTGAGAGTGTGTATGGTGAGTGGGGAAAAGGAAGGGGGAGTGTCACACGTTTCCGCTAGACAGATTGAATTAAGCGCTGCTGCAATCGCAACAGACAAGATGACTCTGCTTGTGACTTGTTGACGTCGCAGTCACCATCGCAGTCGCCGTCGCCATCGCAGTTGTTGTTGTGTCTGTCTTCGTTATTGTATTCGGTATTGAATTGGAATTCGGATCATTGTTCGTTGCGCACCTGACGACAGGAGAGGCGCGCGCGCGCTCTCTCTCTCTCACACTCTGCCTCTGTCTCTTACAGCAGCCGCGCTCTTTACGAGTGTGTTTGTGTGTGTTGATATGGTGAGAGAGAGCGTGTGCGTAAAAAGAGTGCGCTCGCTTTTAAATTTTTTGGGTGCCTTTTGTGAGGCAAGTGAATGTCTTGGAATTATGTCATATCTTCCAATGCCACACACATAAACACATGAAAACGTGCAGTGTTCATTGTAGTTGTTGTTGCTGTTGTAAGGCTTTTGCCGTTATCGTTGTTGATTAATTAGCTGGCCAAATCGCTGGCCAGACTGATAACTGCCACTGCCAGGTGATAATGCGTTTACGTTTCCCAGGCGAAAGTCGATTGAGAAATGACAGCGTTATGAGCTCAATTAAGAGTACAATGAGAGAGCGAGGGGAAACGACAATAAAAGGGTGAAGTGCTGGGAGAAGGGGAGAAGTGTGAGGTGGGGGGAAAACATAGGCGAGCTAATTGAGCGCATGATGCCACAATCAAATACAGTTAGGCAAGTCATTTTCTTCACCACATATTTGTTATTTAATTAATTTGAATTTTTACAGTTTTAAATTCATTTTAATTTTATTTAACAAACAGTTCAATTTCATTAATCTCAGTATTTATTTCTTTTTAAGTGTTTAAAGTACCACAAGCAATTTTAATAACTTAAAAAATATAAGAGGAAAAAAAAATGTATTTTATTTATTTGTTAACCTATGTATTTATTTATTTCTTGTCAAAGTATAATTATAAATGCTAATTAAATTTTTTTTAATGTGGCAGCTAATTAATATTTTAATTTTTTTTTAGGAAAAACGGAAAATTAAAAGTTTACAAAATACAGATATTTTTATGTTTTAATTTTTCTTTAGCTATAATTATATTGCTATAATAATTGCTTCTCAAAAAGTGTTATAATTTAAAAAATTATAAAAAAAATATATATATATATATATGAAAATATCAAGAAATGCTTTTTTTCAAATTTTTAGTTCTGTAAGTAATAAATGCTTTTTTATGTTTAATAAGAAAAATAGTCGAAAAAAAATCAAGAAAAATCATTTTATTCTTAAAGTACAACAAAAATTTGTAGCTTTGATTTCAGATTTTTTTTTGGTTTAAGAATAAGGAAAATGAGAAAAAATAAAAGACCGAGTAATGCCCTTTTTTTTTAAAGATTTGCTAAGTTATTGTAGAACTTTATTTAATTATGTCAATAGAATTACTGAACAAACTGTATAGTCAAGTGGGGGCGTCTGGTTATGTAGTTATATGCATTTAGATACATTTTAGCTTGAGATACATCTATGAAAATGCAACAGCAAAGGGGCAGGGGGGGGCCACGTGGCAAGGGGTAGGGGAAGGGGTAAGAGTAACTGTGTGTGTGTGAGTTGCATGAACTCTTGTTGTGTATATATTTATTTATCTATCGAAACGATGTCGCACTGATTAAACGGTTTTTAGTAGGCGGAAACTGACACTTGAACTGCGATTTGTATCTCTCAGATACATTTGTGACTTGCAACAAACGCCCGGCACACGAAATCAAATTTCAATATGAATTCTCTGCTGTCACGTGTAAATTGAACACTTTTTCTTTCTTCTTCTATTCATCTCTTAATATTTCTTCATTTTGGCAATTTACTTTTTCTGATGTTTTTGTTGGTTTTCTTTTCTCTGTCGTTGGGTGACAGGCGGCCTAGGAATTCATTTGTTAGGATTTCTATGCGAATTGAATGCGTAGCTTTATTTTTAATTTGATTAACTTCTTTCAACTCAAACGTGTGTATTTTTTTTCTTCTTTTTTTAAACTTCTTTATGGTTTTTTATTTTTGGCCGGGCCTGACCCAAAAGCGACAAGAGACGAGACACAACCCAAAGCGAAATGCGAACTGAGCCAAAAGAATTGGACGAAGAGCAGGCGAACCCCCAAAACATGAATGTGAATGAGTAGCAAGAGAAAGAGAGAGAGAGAGAGAGAGAGCTGCCAAGAGAGCGGCAAAGAGAGTGCTTACCAGCTGCAGGGTGAATTCACTTATAAGGTACGTTATTCACCACAGCTGCTCTCTTTGCTTTTTTTGTCTTTTGGTGAGTAACAAATCGAAACGGTTATCGGTTTTAGTTTGAGTTTCGGTTTTTTTTTTTTTGTAGATTATTTTGTCTAGTTATATTTCCAAAATTTAATCTTAAATTTTAAGCTACTGCTCTTAGTTGATTTCAAATAAATAAATTGTAGCTTTCGGTTAATATAATATAATAAAATTGCTTATTGGTTTTGTATCGTTAACCGGTATTTTTGTATATTACGTTTTTGAAACTTCGGTACGAAATTTTTGTAAAAATTTTAAAAAAAATATCAACATAAAAAAAATATTTTTAATTTGAACTAGGTTTATTTAAGAAGATCAATACTCAAATTTATAAACCTTAAGATAATGAAATTTAATACATGAATCGGTTACTAAACGGTTATTTAGGGTTTAAATAATTTCGGTTTTGGTTAAATAAACAAGTTTTGTTTTAGGTTAGGGTTTCATTAACGGTTACCAAGTTCAATCGGTTAATTGCGGTTAAAGGTTATGGCTTCGATTGCCGTTTTGATTGCTGATTTTGACAGCATCTTTTTGAATTTACTAACAAGTTGACGTATTCCTCATAGTTGCTCTCTTTTTCTCTCTCTCTCTCTTATTGTTTACTTTATTTGGCGAGTGTTGCATTTTATTGAAGCTATCTAGATAAATTGAAATATACCTTATGGTATTTTCACCATGTGCTGTTTCTTGAGGCTGGCAATCGCGCAAGAAGAAGAAGAAGAAGCAGACGAGCTGGCAACATTCGAAGTTTGCTACACGTTGCGTTGCGTCACGCGACAGCAACAACAACAACAACAACAGCAACGACGGCTAAAATTACAACAACAGCTGCAGATACAGATACGTGTGCGCTCTCTTTGTATCTGACAGATACATTCAACATTTGTGAATGTAGCGCAAAAAGGCCGGCTGCCAACCGGCTCTCTCGACTCTCTCTCTCTCTCTCTCTTCGTGCCACGCGCTTACCCTCTCTCTCTCTCTCTTGTTCAGACTCGCCCTCTCTCCCTGTTTTCCACATGCTGTTGATAAGGCAAAGCGCTCAATCTCTCTTCTCTCTTTTTTTATCTAGCTATCTCTCTCTGCATTCATGGCATATGTGTGCTTTTTGCTGTTGTCGAGGGTTGTCGTCTATTTTTAATACCCTTGCAGAGAGTATTACAGTTGTGTAATGAAAAGTGTAATGCCTTAAAGGAGACCTCTAAATCTGTAAATATAAAAAAAACTCTTTGTCCTGACTGACTCACTGACTGATCAAAATAGGCTGAGATAAAAAAAAATATTCTAAAATATATAAATATTAATTATTTAAGTTATCCCCAGTAATACTATATCAACAAAATATGCATTAAGTCAGATCAGATCAGTTTGACTACTATACTAAATATTTCATTATATCTCAAGATATTTTAAATAAATTACATAAATCTATTGTTTTTTGTTTACTTATTGTTTGCTTATGCTAAAATATATTTTATCAAATTTCTACAGTGCTTTGAAAGCGTATAAAGTATTCGGCTTGCGGCTGATGATTTTATTTTCTTGTATTTTTTTTTTGTTTGTGCTTATTTTTTGGTCTTAAACGCACATGCCGCAAAATAAATATGAGTCGTTGTAGTAAGCGTGTCTACAACAACTACTACAAAACAGTGGCAACAACAACAACATCAACAACACTCGTAGTTGTACACACACACACACACACGTGTAAACACTAACGTACTCAGAGTCAATGCTTAAGACTCATACTCTACATAATAAATACTTGGCATTATGTCATCCAAGTTGAGAGAGGCCTGGCTTTCAATTGTTGTTGTTGTTGCTGTTGTTATTATTGTTGTAGTTGCTATATTAATAGTTGTTGTTGTTGTTTGTTTGTTTTTGCTGCTGCTTCCACATTATTTTCTGTTATTATTTTGTGTGCTTTTCTCAATTTGCAGTTAAAGCCACCCCTTTGGCATTGGCCAGGACATGGCTCAGTTGCCACACACACACTCACACACACACACACACACACACTAACACACACATAGAGTAATATACCCTTCACTGTTTTCGACCGCACCTCGCTCTAGTTGTGCGGAAATGAACCGGAAATGATTTAACCCCCATTTAGTTTGTGAACTTTGTTCATTTAATTTTTTTTCAATTTTGGTCTTAGCCAACTAACCAAATGGCCAAGTTATTAAGATAGAATTAATATCGAAGCCCAGGTCGAGGGAAATTTTCTAAGAAAATTAATTATGTTTCAATGCAGCATAAATTGACTTTTGATCTGGCAACTTTACTAGTGAACATTTTTATCCGAAATCACATGATTTTTTACAGCAAAATGAAAGTTCTCAGAATCAAGTTTAAAGTATTCTTTTATGCTAATTACGATGTAAGGAATTGATTAAAAGTGAAAACTTGAGATTGAAAATTTTGAATTTACGAAATTTCAAAGGGGGGACCCTTAGCATCGATATCCATATCTAGTAGAATCTAGAGGAAAATATTTTTTTTTTTAAGAATTTAATAAAATTTAAATGTAGAATGAATTTAGAGGCCGAATCATGATCGAAATGACATAACGCTTGAAAATAAGTTAATTTTTGACAAAGTTATGACAGTTTGAAATTGATCTGACTTTTGAGCTACCAACTTTACAAGCTAAAATTGTTGTCCGATTTCAGCTGATTTATTACAGATAAATGAAAGATCTCAGAATCATGTTTTAAGTGTTGTTTTACTCTTATAACGATAAAAGGAATTGAATACAAGTGAAAACTTGAAATATAATATTTAAAATTTACAAAAATTTAAAAGGGGTGGGGGGATCCAATAGCTGAAACAAAAGATGTGCAGAAAAACATTTTTTTTTTTAAAATTAATAAAATTTAAATGATTTAAGTGATCAAAGTGAGACTCCGTTTGAAATTCGGTTGAGTTAAAGTCCTTGATTTGAGTTTTTGCAATTGTTGTACAATTTGGAAGACTGCGATGGAGCTGAAATTGGTCTTACTTGATTTCTGGCTTCATTAATAAAGGCTCTAAACACTGTTCTAATTTCTTCTTGACTATTATTCACATTATTCAAGTTTTGCATTTGCGTCTTCTCTCTTTCTCGCTGATTTAACGCCATCAATTGATCAAATCGCTGCCTGTGAGTTAATAAATTGCTCTCTACACAAATCTCCTCATCCTCATCTTCATCTTCATCCAGTTGGCCAGGCTTAGATCCATTTGAATTCTCTGCAACTCTGGAATTCTTGGAGTTTTTCTTCTCATTTGCACGCTTCTTTCTGGCAATGACTTGTCTTATAACCAACTTGCAGAATTCACAATTACAGGGTTGATTTTTATCACTTGGAGCACCCTCGATAATAATCTTCCTCTTGGGATCATTTACATTATTGTTGGCTGCATTTATAGACGACTCCATTTGTATTGCGGATTGTTTATAGTTGATTTTCTTGTTGACAGCCTTTGATAATTTCTGGCAACATTTTTCAGATGATTGTTTACAGAAAACTGAAAGGTCTCAGAATCAAGTTTAAAGTGTTGTATCAAGCTATGAGGAATTGATTAAAAGTGAAAAATTGAGATCTAAAATTCAAAAAAATCACAAGGAAGGATTAAATGGTTAAAACCAAAATCTGGTGGAAAAATATTTTTGTATACAAAATTAATAAAATTTGAATGCAGAATGACTTAAGAGACCAATCCATGATCAAAATGGCAATTCGTTTAAAAATCGCTTGACATTTGACAAAGTTATGGCAGTTTGAAGTTGGTCAGACTGTGAATCAAGCAACTTTACAAGTCAAAATTTTTGTCCGATTTCAAATGATGTTTTACAGAAAAATTAAAGGTCTCAGAATCATTTTTAAAGTGTTGCTTTACGCTAATAATAATATAAGAAATTTATTAAATGTGAAAACTTGAGATATAAAATTTAAAATTTTCAAAAATTCAAAGGGGGGACCCTATGGCTTAAAACCAAGATCTGGAGGAAAAATGTTTTTTTATACAAAATTAAGTAAATTTGAATGCAGAATGAATTAAGAGGTTAATTCATGATCAAAATGACACTCCGTTTGAAAATCGCTTGAGTTTTTATAAAGTTATGTTATGTATAAAGTTATATTTGTTTAAAGTCATGAAGAACCTTTTACTACTACAGGTCTGACAGGCGTATAATACAGGTCAATATTTTCCATCAAAGTCAGTTAAGTTTTATTTATGTATTCAATCGATACTATAGCTTTAAGATTAGATTAAGCTACATTAAAGTATCTGAAAGTAAAGTTACACTTATTAAGATACTTAATATATTTGATTTGATAAATTTATGAAAATTCTTTGCCTTTAATAGGCAGTTTAGAGTTCTTCCTCCACTTTCCCTTTTGCGGTGTATTTAACGTGTGTGTAAACTTACAGCGGGCAGTGTCATAAATCTGTGCTAACAGTTGCAACTGCAACTGAGGAAGGCAACTGCCAAGCTAATTAGCTCATTAGCTAAAGTAGCGTTAAACTTGTCAACTTTGGCATACAAATATAAATTGTTTAACTAATACAGCAGGCATGGCAACAGCAATAACAACAACAACAACAACAATAATAATATGAACAACAACAACAACAACAATGGGTCAATTCAATAAAACTATTTCAAATAAGCAATTAATATTGCATTATTACACAATGCAGCTGAGCAATAAATAAATAAATACAATAAATTCAAAGCGGAGTACGCATTTAAGAAATACAACAACAAAACGACACACACATCACACACACACACAACAACAGCAGTTATAATAAAATGTAAAATTGATACGCATGCGCAAATGCTGTTTTTTTTTTTTTTTGTTTAATTGCGACAGGTGACAATCGTGTGGGTAGAGAGGGACAGAGACAGGGAGAGGTAGAGAGGGAGAGGAAGAGGATGGACAGACAATATCGCTGACAGTCTGTGGGTTGGCCAATGGCCAAGATTCTTTGGCTTTGGCAAGACAATGTCAAAACTAAACGTGTCAAGCGAGCAACAACAAATAAAAAAGAAAACTACTCGACTCTTAGTTGCCCAGTATTTGGAACTAGACAGCCATTAGATTCAATCAGCCGTCAATCAGACGACCAGATGAAAACCGATACATTTTACTATACAATATTGATTAAATTTTAATGCAGAAAATATTTAGAATCATGACAAAATTATGCTCCGTTTAAAAATCGGTTGAGATTTGACAACGCTGTGGAAGTTTAAAGTTGGTACGACTTCGGAAATAGCAACTTTACAAGTCAAAATTTTTGTCCGATTTGACATGATTATTTACAGAAAAACAAAAGGTCTCAAAATCAAGTTAAAAGTGTTGTTTTATACTAATTACGATATAAGGAGTTGACTAAAAGTGAAAACTTGAGATTTAAAATTTTCAATTTTCAAAATTCCAAAGGGGGGACCCTATGCTTTTAAATCAAAACAAGATCTAGAGGGGAAAATATTTTATTTTTTAAATAAATTAAATTTGAATGCAGAATGAATTAAGAGGCCAAATAATGATTAAAATGACATTTTATTTGAAAATCGGTTAAGATTTGACAAAGTTACGGCAGTTTGAAGTTGATCAGACTTTGAATCAAGCAACTTTACAAGTCAAAATTTTTGTCCGATTTAACATGATTTTTTACAGAAAAATAAAAGGTCTCAGAATCAAGTTTAAAGTGTTGTTTTATACTAATTACGATATAAGGAGTTGAATAAAAGTGAAAACTTGAGATTTAAAATTTTCAATTTTCAAAATTTCAAAGGGGGGACCCTTTGACTTAAAATAAAAAACAAAGTCAGGAGAAACAATATTTTTAATACAAAGAATACTCATCATCAGAAACATATAAGCCTTTGTTCTGTTTAATTACTGGGCTAAACGTAAGTTGTTGTCATCGTTGTTGTTGACATCGTTGCTGTTGTTGTTGTTGCTGCTGCGTGTCATCATCGCGGCACCAACGCTAACGGTTAATGTTAACCACACAAACACAAAGACAACATTTACATCTCACCTTGAGCCCGCATGCGTGTATCTATGTATCTGTATCTATATGCGTATATGCATATATTTATATTTGTATCTGTATCTGTAAATGCCAAAGAAATTGGCCGACTGTTGTTCAAGTCTCGTCGATCGCTTTTGCCCGTGTGCCGGCGCATATAAATCGATTCATAAATTTCGTAAAATGAAACGCCATTATCAGCGCTGCCAACTGCAGCGTCAGCGTCAGCAGCGTCGCGACGCCAGCAGAGAAGCCAGCAGCGACGCGACGTCAGTTGCCCAAACAAGCATTGCGACGTCGCGACGCCTGCGCAACAACTTCAACTTCAATTTCATTTTAATTCAACTGCAGCTCACAATTGAAATTGAAATTGAAATTGGCCCAAGAAGCAAGCATACAATTTTTTCTACTCTCTCGCTTTTTTAAAGACCCTGTTTTAAAAAATGGACAAAGTTTGACAGATCTAAGCAGTTCCGTTGTATTTTAGAATTTTTCTACGATCGGGTAATAAAATAGAAAGTTATTCAAGAAACATAGTAGGTACAGGGTGTCTCCAAGTTGGTTTTGCTCGACAGTAGAGTTTTCAACTAAATTTTATGCTAATTTATATTTTAAAAAAATCTATTTACTTATTTCTTTAATATATTTAAATTAAACATATTTTTTAATTGCTTTTCATTCAGCTCAAAAAATTTAATTAATTTATAAACAAATTTAAAAAAGTACAAAATTTTTAATTTTAGTTGTTTTGTCATTGAAATTTTTATTATTTATTTAGAAAAAAGTTTTAATTTATTTTTCATTATTTTAAAATATTTTATCCCTACAGTATACTACATTATAAATTGTTATTTATGAGACTTTCTGGATCTGTATAAATGATACATTTTTTTAATCTACCTCACAATTGCATTTTTAGTAAGTACAGGGTCCCTTCCACTCGGGTTCACATTACGGTAGCCCTTTTTCTTGGTTTTAATGCATAATTTAATTAAAGACTTGCATTGTTGCCATCTCTTTAGTAGACAGTGTGTTCAGTGGGCGTCTGGGGAAAAGTTCAACTTAATTAAGTTAATCATAATTACAATCACAATCAGAGTTAAGCTCCTAATGAGCCATATGCTAAACCAAAGTGCACATCTTTTAGTTGTTGTTTTTTTTAGTTCATCTTCATCTCCGTGTCAGCGTCGTGTCTTGTGTTTTTTTTATTTTTTTGATGTTTATATATTTTAGACCTCAAAAATGCGACTCGGCATTCTGCGCATGCGCCACGGCCAGGCCAAGAAATTGAGTCAAGGGCGGTCCGCCATTTGGCAGCGTGTTGACAATAAAAAATTACACAGCCGACACGTAGTCCCAAACATATTGTTGTTGGCCAAATTTCTGTTTCGGCTTTGGCTTTGGATTTTATTTTTTTCCATTTGGTACAACAGCCGTGTACACCCAAAACGCCCCTTAAACACCACAAGAAGTGGGCGTGCCAGAGGCCAACAATTGACTTTGTTTTCGCCTAAAGTCAATAGCTAAAAATCAACAGCAACAACAACAACAACAGAAACAACAAAATGAAAAGTATGTCAAAATCGAACAATAAAATTTGTATGTAAATGCGTGCAATGTGATTTTCAAATGTTTGCCAAATGTTGTAATCAATGCCATTGTTAATATTATTATTATTGTTGTTGTTATTATTAATATTGTACTTCCAAATGGCGCATTCTTGGCCATGTAACCGTTGTGTAATTTAGTTATGATTCAAGAATTTTTTTTTTTTGGGTAAATAGTTTAGGAGAAAAAAGGAATTTGGCTTCGGCAATTTTTCCAAAAAAGATACATATGAGGCTTTTTTACAGTCAAATTATACGTTTTTATAAAAGAAAACTTTGTTTTCATTTCATTAAAAATGAAAAGCCATATATGGCGGTAGAGGGTTAAAAAGCGCATTAAACTGCATTTTTTTTTTGTAAAGCACATAGATTCCCATGATTAAATGAATAGTACACTTAGAAAGCACTGCTTGAAAGCACTTTTTGAATGCACTTAGAAAGTAAAGCTTTAAAAAATAAAATCATAAAATCAACACAATGAACTTGAAAGCACATAGAAAGCTGTTAGCACATAATCAGCTGTAAGTTTAACTTTGAGATGAAGTCAGATGAGATGAAAAGTGTAAAGACGTTCATTATCTCAACTGATTATTGGGAAGTGCAGTTAACGGTTTTGTTATGGCCGGGACTTTGGGTTTGTTTTGGCCCTTTATAATGACATACGACTATAAATTGAATTATGTATGCAGTTCAGCTGTAAACAAAGCCAAAAACAAACGACAAAGAGCAAACGAAAACTATTTAAATTAAAGTCGAAACCTGGTTTTTATTTTTTTTTTTCTGTTTTGGGCTTTGATCTGGGGCAGGGGGCGGGGGTCTGTGGCAGTGGCAGTGGCATGGGGGCAGGGGCAATTGCAATTGCACAATGGTCACCAAAAACAAAGACACCTTTCAAATTGAAGGCTCACAGTTATATAGCTAATGTGTGGTAATGATAATGATTAAACTTGGCAAACAGACAAAAATCAAATCGTCACCACAACAGCTTAAGGTCTCAGCTAAGACAGTTGGCCAAGACAATCCAACAGAGCTTTCTCATTGCCTCTCTTTAATGGCCCTGAGCGGCACATTAACTAACTGAATTCCAGCTGAAATTCATCAATTGAGAGTTGGGCCATCAAATATTTGTCAAACCAGCTACCAAACGACAACGAGTTCTAACTAAGCCCAGTTAACAAATAGAATAAAGGCTTATAAGTTTGTAAAAATATCTCTGTCTGTTTAAATAAATCTCAGAGAATCTATGTAAAAGAGTTGAAGCAACTAAATTTGGTTATTTAAACGCTTGCCAAAAATTTCAGCACGATAAGCAAAGACAATAAATAATATATGGCTATAAATATTAATATTAGTTTAATACAGATCCAACAATCAATATTATTTTATTTTTATTTCTGATTTTAAATTGCAAAGTAAATAAATAACACAATTTTTAAAATTGTTTTGTCTTTTCCAAGTAGTAAATGTAATTCTAACTGTGATTGTTAAATATAGCTTGAATAACACGTGAGCACTTTGAATATACGTCTTATCAGAAAAAATAAATTTTAGACAATATGTCGTTAGCAATTTGCACATTATAAGAACTGTTTCATTTCGACAACGAATTTTGTCCAGCCTCATTCAACATCCTCGATAGTATAGTGGTCAGTATCCCCGCCTGTCACGCGGGAGACCGGGGTTCAATTCCCCGTCGGGGAGATGTGTGAATCACTTTTTATATTTCATTTTAAAATATATTTTAAATATATATTACAATATTTAATTCTAAATGCTGAATAATTAATATTATTTTAATTTAATTATTCAAAAAATAAACAATTATGTTATTAAGTACATTTTTATTTGTCTGCAAATATTCTACAAACAAAAAAAATCTAATAGTAAAACCAAAGTTTTGATGGAAAGTGTATTTTAGCGACCGAAAAATTGTAATTCAGAAATTAATTTTGGCTGTGAAGATACGAATATTTCAATAAATAGATATTTATATTATTCTTTACATTTTTATTTGTCTGCAAATATTGCAAAAACAAAAAAAAATCGAATAGTATTAACAAAGTTTTGATGGAAAGTGTATTTAAGCGACCAAAAAATTGTAATTAAGAAATTCATTTTGGCTGTGAAGATACGAATACTGGGCATCTAAAAGTCCAGCGTTCTTACATATATTTTGTGAAGTAGCGTTAAATTTTGTTGAAAAAAAGCGCGCGCTGTCAAATGATAATGAGAAACACAATGAGCTCAAGTACTAACTGTCTTAAATATCAAATACATACGCTTATAAGATCCATCTACCAATGTAGATAGATAGATGGATGGATGGATAGATAGATAGATAGAATTTTGTAGTTATGTCAGTGACACGCCCAAAAATGGGCCAGCTGTTTGCCCAATTGACGGACATCGACTGCAAACATCTAAAGTTGCGTCGCCACACAACACACACACACACACACACACACACACACACACACACACACACACAACACACACTGGATATATAAAATGCGCTCAAGCGTTACGATTTCGCAATTGCCAAGCAAATAAAATCGCATACGATATAAAACAAAATTCTCAGTTCCGCGACTTTAAAACGACAACGCAGATACAACAACAACAACAACCTGACAACGGGTCGGCTACTTGATTTTTTAAAGTGTCACTGCAATGCGAATGCGTTTCAGATAAATAAAGTTTCAGATTAACAAACGTATAGAAAAAAAAGATTGTTTAAAGGATTTGCACATATTGCTAAAAGTATCTAAGAGAAGATTTCACTAACTATCTATATTTATCTATCAGATGTTTTACGTATTTATCATATAATTTATAGTATACATATGTATATAATTAAATCTGTTATTATACATGCATATCTTTTAATTGAAAAACCATTTAAATGCTCTCTATATTACCAAATTTTATTAAAAACAAAAACTAAAATGAAATTGTTTTACATTTTTTTTAATATTTACTAACTAATCTGCTTTGAAATGTTTTTCATATCTTATTCCAATTAAAAGTTAAGCTCGTTTTAGTATTTTAAAGTACGATTAAATTTTCGTATAATGTTTTAAATTATAAAAAAAAATTCAAATTTAGTAATTCCCAAAGATGTCCATACAAAAATCAATCTAAGTCAATTTATATATAACTTTCATATGATATACCTTTCTATGTACGTACAAATATAATAAAAATACCTGATAATATTTCATCAATCAGACAACTATTAATCTATCTATATATAAATAATACTGTCTTTATTTATGTGCTCTCTATCTCTATCTTTTATCAAAGCATTAAATATTATCTAACTGTTTCCTAGTAAACCAGTTAACCAGAAATTTATCAAAAGAAAAAATTCGCCTTTATTCATTTAATTATTAAAAATATTTATTATTACGACTTACTTTGAAAAATATAAATTTTTATATATGGTTTTTCCATTAAGTTTTTCTTTAAAATAGTAAGATTTTTCGTTTCAGTTCTTTATGTATATATTATGTTGAATATAATCCTTCTACACATTCCTGCAAAAAGGTTATTTTATTTTATTTTTATTTTAGTTATTTCAATTATCATTTTGTTCTTATGCTTTTAGTAATAGCACACAGTTCAGCGGAAATTTAATGCCTCATTTTTGGGCCCACACAAGGCGCGATTTTTCGATTATTGACCTGAACAAGCAAATAAATAAACAAAACAACTAAAAAACACTTGAATCCAGCTATATATGTATATAAGTACAAATAGACCTTTACCTATATCTATACAATTATATGTGTATTGCCTGAACATTGGACAAGATAAATATTTGTTTACTGTAGTGGACCTTCCACTCAAATAATGGACGACTTTCTGTTCAATGTCTGCTGAAATGTGCATTAAAAATGGCCAACCGGATATATGGACAGACAGACAGACAGAGGGACACTCTAATGTCCAAAGGGAAATTGTTACATGACAATAACAACAGAAAGTTTATTGCAAATTAGACAAATCAATATGTACAATTTGTACATTTTAGCTTATTATTACAAATGTAAAGCTATTTTGAAAAATTAGTTACACCTCAGTTAAGTTAATTATAGGGTATTCTTAGTGTAATCTAGCCAAATCGTGTAATAAAGAATTGCAATTAACGGAGTCTTGCAAAGCGAATTTTTAATGAGATGCAGGAAGATTAGATGCTTGCATTAAATAATCGATCGACTATAAAGCAAAAACATGAAGGTAATTATAAAAACGATGAATTATAAGAATGCTACCCTTGATTACAGGGTTTATAGAGAAACTCACTAGCTAATCATACTTATAATCTTAAAATACATTTTATTTTATCGATGGAAATTCCATGATTTTCATTTCAGCTGTGGTTAATTATACACTTCAGTAAGAGGAAAGAAAATATTAATTAAAATGAGTGCTTGGAAAATTAGTTGCATTTATCTATGAAGAATCTGTAGATCCATTAAAATGTCAACTATATAAAAGTTAAATTTATTTCTAAGCAATTTTTAAATGTTTAAAGGCTGAGAAGATACATTTTTTTTTTAAATAAAAAAAGAATTGTATAAATAAAATAAAATAAATATATTAAAATCTAAACGTAGAAATATAAAAAGCGATAATATTAACGCTAATTTCAGGCTGTTAAATGTGTAGTTATTCACTTATATAACTATGATCAGTCAACACCACGAATATTAAAGTAGAAAACAAATTAAATTAAAGAGAAAAGTGTGATTAAAAATGTACTGTATATTAGCTTAAATTAAAAATGTATACTGTTATAATCTTAATTTGGAATCCTCCACAAAACATGAAACTTTCCAACTAAAATTCATGCAATATAAATATTTATTTATTAAGGGACTTGAAGTCACCTTTAATTACAGGGTATCTGGTAGATGAGCAGATCTAAAAATTTGAATGTCTGGCAGACAATGAAAAGCGAAGGCTTGGCATCACAGATTGGCCAATTAAAACTGTTAACTGGAAGACTTAAGGCCATTACTTGAACATCATACTTTAGTCTGAAAACTATAGACTGAAGACTGTAGACAGCATCCATCCAGTTTAACCATAACCTCGACCAACAAGTTACTAAGTCTGTCAGACACAGCCAGCAAATTACGATATAATATAATACATTACTTTGTGTCCAATATTCAACTAAAACAAAACTCATAAACCACAACAAACGCACAAAGAGACAGAGACAAAAAAGCAGTAATAATAACAGCAACAACAAAAAGAAAAGACAATGTCAAAAAAAAAAAATATGTATGATTTTCATTGTTGTTACTTTTGTTGCTTTTTGACAACTTCATCAACGTCTCGGTGCGGTCTTCAGTTTTTTTTATATTTTGCCTAAATTTCAATGTCATTCTTCTCGAAAAGAGAAGTTTTCATTTGTTAATCTCTGCTTATTCTTCTCCTTTTTCCCCCCCCTTAGATCATACAGATTTGTAGCTAGTTTAATGTAGGCGCAAATGTGCAAAGTGTTTACAAAATCTTAAATAATAATAAAAATACTTTAACTAAGTACCAGTATTTTAGCAATACATGAATTTATGATTATTTTTAAACTCTTTGTCTTTTTGTTTATGAATTGTAAATATTCATTTTTTTAGTTGAAAAGTCTACAGCTTTACTTAAAACAAGAAAAGCTGTTTCTTTAACTCTTTCTAATGAAAACTGTTAAGTCTTTTAGTTGCTCAGAAATGAAAAAAAAACTCCAATCAAATGCTTAAAAGAAGTAAAAATTATCAATGCAAAATCGCTTAATTTTATAATAAATTAAAAACAATTTTTTTAAGCAAACTTCAATTATAAATACTAGCTAAAACTTGATTATGACTTATTAAGAATTAATGTAAAATAAATTGGGGTCTCAGTTAATGTTCTTAAAATTATTTTTGTCTATAATATTTAAAAATTTGTATAGAAAATAGGTAATTTCTTTATTTTAAATCAGTCTAAAACGAAAACTCATTTTCCTAATATAGTTATAAGCACCTTTTTTTTAATATATCATGTCAGAAAGGAAAAAAATAATTTTTACATAAATCAAATAGATTTCTTACAAAAAATAAGACTACAATTTATGAACTCGAGTAGGTGGAATCACTAAATAGTAGAAATCTGGATAGACTGAAATAAAATTTGTTTTGAGGCTGTATAAAAAAAAATGTGAATTCAAATATTTTACAAAAATACAAATAGAAATCTTACCAAATCTGGGAATACAAGCTTACAACCAAACTCTAGCTAAAAATCTGAATATGGCAACAAGTTATCCATAAAATGAAAGAAATCTCTAACCAAAATTAGCATTTAATGAACTTAAAATCATAGTTTCCTGAACCACAAACATAGCTAAAAATGTGTATCAGTTTACAGTTGTCATATTTGGGCAATTACAAAATGGCAACACTACATACTATATCATTATCATACTATAGAAAACGATCTGATCACTCAATGTCAATGTGACAACCTTTCATACATTTTTGATTTGTTTATGATGCTGTTTCTTACGGAAGCAATAGCACAAGCTAAATTTGATAAATCAAATGTAAGAATGTTAAAAAAAAAACTAAATGTCTATAGGAATAGACAGAAAAATGCGCGTGCGTTTATTTTTTTTTTGTGCGATTCGTGTAATGTTATTTGTTTATTAAGCCGAGAATGGAACTGCGACTGGTATTTACCTAATTAATTCATTGCAAATTGTTTGCACGCGTCGCCAGAAAAAACTGAAAAACTGCGAAACAAACGGAAATAATTAACACTTTAGATGCACTTGCAAAATCTCGAGAATTGTGAAGTTCAACCTGCATTAGCGCTTTTTGGGTTAGACAAATAACAAAAAATGCACAAAATGAGCAAATGAATGGAAGATGACAAGCCTGTTAATTGTTTAAGCAAAACAAACACACTAACTTTCTCAATGACCATTTAAACGAATGTGCATTTAAGGCTTCAAACCAAATTAAGGATTACAAAAAAAAACGGTACCCTGAAGAACAAGTCAGTCAATTATTTAAATTTATTAATTTGCATTTGGCATTGAAAGTAACAAATTATACATTATTTGTCAATAAATAAAAAAGTAAATATCAAAACTTATTTATATCAAAAACAACTTTTAAGTGCGTTCTAGCTAACAACAACTAGTAACCATAATTTTTATAATTATAATCATATTTTATATCATATCTGGTTTCCGTAGCAAAACAGATTATTATTATCACTTTAGACATTTCTAGAGGAATTAAAGCCAAATATGAAGTTGTTTTTTAACCCCCAAGTAATTGGCGAAATTTGACAAAAATTAAGCGTTTCTTTTGATCTTTGTATTTAATGATCTTATGTTCTTAAAATATATGCATTAGTCATTTCATCTTTCTATTTGTTATTTTAACCACTTAACGGGTTTACAGTTTCTTAAATGAATTGGCGACAATCGGATTTAAATTACAAATATTTATTTTCAAAATAATATAGCAGGAAAAAACAAAGGATTAAAAAAAACAAAATGTATATGTTTTTAATTGTTGTATTAATAGAGATGTCAAATCATAATCAGTAAGTCATTTCATATTGAAAACGGATCAGCTTTAACTTAGTTAAGACATTTGAAAACATTCATGCACTATGTTTTTAGAAAAATAAAATTAACTTTTTTGTATATATATATTAACAAAAAGAAATTCATTTAGTTAATTCAAAGCAAAGAAAATCCATTCTAATTCAAAAGTTTAAGGTCTAAAAAGAAATAAAAATCGTGTAAACAATAGAAACATAAGAAAATTGCGAATAATATTAATACAAAAACAGATAAACAATGTCATGATAATAAAGATGAAAAGTTGTGTAAGAAAATAGTTTTTATTTCTGTTTTAATCTCTAAATTAAGCCACATTAAAAGAGTAATTCCGCATGAAAACCGATTCAATATTGACAGGTTTATAGATTGAATGTTTATTTATTGAGGATATGTGTAAGCCGCCCTTGAATAAATGTAATGGTTAATCAGTTAAAGTGAGTAGCTGACTTTGAAATGCATGTTTTCTTATGGATAATAAACATTTTAAGTGCGCATAAGTGTAATTAAAATATGTATACACTTGTGTGGATTGTAATTACATTATTTGTCATATATAGAGAGGGAAGTCTTTTTTATAGCTTAACAAGCTGAACCTCATGTTTTTTTTTCTTAATTAGCTGAACCGAGCGAGTTGTTGAGTTGAACTTTAGTTGGAATTAACAAGCAGAGAATGTGGCCAAAAAGCGTTAAGCATGTCAAAGGTTAGCCAATTAATTGGCCATGCATGCGTTAAGTTTGCTGACCAACTGACTGACTTTTTGAGCTGGACTTTAAGTATTCATATTCATATAGACAGAAAAATAGATTTGTATGTATTTTTTACACCTACAAAAGGATGTTTAATTATAATATTTACACATATATTTTACTATTTTAAGTTGAATAAAATAATAAAAATAAAATATTTAATTTGTATACAGTTTAATTAAATAAAGATTAGCCAAATTGGACATTTTAAGTACTAAGTATTTTTTTGCATTGATTTCACTTAATTTATAAAAAACTTTGTGTCAAAGTCTTAACTTTTTGATATGTTTGTATTCAAATCAATTGTTTTATATTTAATTTAAATACGCTCTGCGTTTGATTTTGTTTACTATGAATTTTTCTCTATGTGTAAGTATGGCATTTATGGCTGATTATTTTGAAATCAATTTGTTGCATTTCTCGAGCTCTTGTTGTTGTTGTTGCAGAGTCGAGTCGCTTCGAATTGAGTTGTGTTGAGTTGTTTTGTATTAAGCGCGATAATTACCTCAATTTACAGGTAATATCTAGACATGACTCCACTTGTAACTATCAATCATGTTTCTAATTTGTTTTGATTTTGTAAATTTCCACAACAACAACAGGAACAACAACAGTTTAGTAGTTTAATTGAAGTTCACAAATGCAATCAGCTGTTTTAAAAAAAACCAAACTGTTTATGAAGTCCGATCAGAAAGGATATTAATTCTGGAATTGGCGGCAATATCTGTCAGCTGATGATTCGTGATAACAACATTCAATGTTTAATTATGCTGCACACGTACTTGCGTTGTCAGATAAAACTCTGTTAATTGTTTTCATTAGTCATAACAATTGCCCAGAGAGAGGAGAGAGAGAGAGCAGCAACAAATTCAAATTCCATTTGCACCTACATTCATTTACGCATTTGCAAAATACAATTTAACTTACACACTCGTAAATCGTCAAATGACGGAAACAAAGTTCTCACATTTTTCTCAGTTCGAATTCTTTGTTAACAATTTCACAACAGATCAAGGGGTCATTCTACCAAAGTTCTATTCTTCAATACGTGTCACACGCGTCGTATGCGCAATTAAACAGTTGAACTTTCAAACTGTACAGTTTGATAGTCAATTTTAAGTGATTAAACATTTTACCAATGAAATAGTTATCTTAATTCCATTTGACAGTTATTTAATTTGAGTTTTAAATTTAAATTTAATTTACTATTAACCAGAAAATGTCTTTAAGATTTTCCTAAGATATTGCATATCTAATTGTCATTTAATAATATTTTTAATCATTTATTATTACAGACCAGAAATTTCCTTGTAGATATTTCTATAAAAATTAAATGATACATTTTACCATTTCAAATTAAATCCTATTTGATAGTTTTAATTGTATGTTTTTACATGTAATATGTACATTAATTGTTCAACAGGAATTTCCTAGAGAAATTTGCATATCCAATATGGGGTAAATGGAAAATTTACAAGGTTCCAGATAAACAATAACACAACAGACCACAAGTCAAAGTGCTTATTCCACTGAGTTAATCACTTGATGCGCGTAACACACGTCGTATAAGTAATGCCAGAGAAAGGGAAGATCATTTAACTGTTTAACAATTACTGCTAAAATTATTTGATTACGATTTAAGCAGAAGCAGTTGAAAAACAAAGAGTTTAGAATACAATTTGAAAATAATATTTAAAAGAACTTTTCACGGTAATTAAATTATATTAATTTCAAAAAGAATGATCGAAATGGCGAAACTTAACCAGAAAACGATGTCGCATTGAAATTTTAACTGTTTAGTGCTTAAGATTTTATTATAAAAAAATTGGGATATCTCCAAATTATCAACAATTGAGGTTAGATTGAATAGAAAAATTATAAAACTTAAAGAGCCAGAAAAAGAGTTACCATTTCTCAGTTTGAGAATCATTGCTTAAAATTTTTTTATCTAACCGATTAAAATCTACGTGATCACATGCCCTTTCGTCAAGTTAGATAACTTTACAAAATTCTAAAATATGCTAAATCTGGCAGTGAAAATCTGGCAAAATAACTTGATTATATCTAAGGACCATATTTTTTAAAGTTGGTTGGGATATGAATGATATATTTTAAACGCCTCTATAAATGGAAAGATGACAATAGATCATTAAGTTTATTTTAAGAGAACATAATGCTATTTTTTCTCAGTGTTGTTTGAGTACTAAATAGATTAATTTACATATTAAGAACATATTTCCAAAAATTGTGTTACTTAAGAGTTTTGTATATTAACTTCAACGCACAGCGTTCTCTATCGCAATGCTCTGTCTCTCTTGGGTACTTTCTGGTCTTCTGTGAATGCCCAAAATCACAGTTGGCTGTCAATGTCAGTTCGTTGTTGTGTTTACAAATTAGCAAGAAGTTCCCCACGCAGAAAAGCGGATCCTGTTCTAGACAAACGTGCGTTTGAATTATTTATAGAGAGTGAGTGG
Organism: Drosophila innubila; assembly: GCF_004354385.1. Lineage (NCBI taxonomy): Eukaryota > Metazoa > Arthropoda > Insecta > Diptera > Drosophilidae > Drosophila > Drosophila innubila. The sequence continues at coordinate 30,506,708 of NW_022995380.1, forward strand.
AGACCACAATTTCAACGCCTACAACTAAGATATTTTTTTTATTTTTATTATGTTTGGGGAATTTTTGCAATGGGCTGAGAACGGAGAACATTGACCGCTGTGTGATCAGAGATCAGTGAGCGCGATCTTTAGATCTTGCACTGAGGATCGCTTGTCAGTTAAAGGGTAAGTCTGTAAATTTCATATGAAATGTGGATTACGTGCGTGGCATTCCAAAAAACGACAAAGCACGCGGAATAGAGTAAAAATATACAAATATGAGTGTGTGTTTATTATTTGAAAGCGAAATTCCGTATGTTTATAAATATATTGGATTTTTATTATAAATAAAAATATTTTTTAAGATATTGAAATAAAAATGAGCAAAAAAAGATTCCATTTTAACGATTATAATTTTAACATAATTATGATTGTTACAGTTCCTTAAAAAACCCGCAGGCCAGTCAACAGGGATTTTTTCTGAGATATGCAGGAACCGGTCGATGAGTCCATTATCATTACCTAGCCAATAACATTAACAAGTTCAATCAATTCCGCATTTCAATAAGCAATACGGAAGTGAACATCAAACTATTTATAAATACAATATGAGATCAGATTGATATTGCAAGAAGGCAGGTTCGATGCATAAAACATTCTTACATGCATTTCAACTCTCCAGACATAATAAACGCTTGAAAGTTGTTCCAAAAGTTGTTTTAAATTGGCAACAGCAACAGCAGGGCCAAAACTACAAACAAAGGCGTTGCCTCTCATCATCGGACTTATGGACATAATGTGACATCAAGTTGGCAAGGCTGGTGAATCGGACGAGTCACAACGATGGTGGCAAGAGTCAAGTCCAAGGTTGGACATGGACGAGCATGGGTTAATTTCATGGGGATTTCCACAGTGTCTGTTAATTTGCGGTATCTTCTGTTGTTGCTTTTTGCTCTTTGCTCTTGTTACAGTGTTGTAATTGAACTGCATAACGAGCAATCAGTTAACACAAATCTGTTAATCACACTTATACCTGGCAACTCTACATGGCAACCATAACCATTAACTGCAAATAAGTAATAAGAACAATGGAGAGAGAAAAAACAAAGCTATTTCTGGTAGGAAAACATAAAAAAAATACGTAAATTTGGAAAAAAAGACGGTCTGGTTTTTAACGAATAATGTTGTACTTATTTATAAAAATTCCATTATTCTGTCAGTTTTTACATGAAATTCTTCATTGAAAACGCTATTATAGGCACCCATTGTATTAATTTTAAGTAGGTTCTTTTAAGGCACCTCATAATTATGGCAGTATTTATCATTTATCACGTCACGGATCCTGACATTTTTGCTCAGCTGAATTTTAATAAGCAAATAATCATAATGATGACAATATTCCCCTTATTTGACACAGAGTATTACAGAATATCGATATAAACTAAACGCATAGCTCAGGAACCACTGTTGGCAATTTAGATATTTTAGCTATTTTCCAGGGACTTAAGAGATTTAGTCTAGCAACCGTGCTATGAAAATAGCCAGAGGAATGTAGCTATAAAATAGCTTAATTGGCAACAGTTATTGTAATGTAGCTGAGTAAAATAAGAACAATGGCTGCACAGATCATCTTCCAGCATGAGAGCATAGAAATTGCGCTTGCAGCCCTGGAGCCGACTCAATGTAAACAAAAGTCAGCTGTTAACAAAAGCGATGGCAAGGAAATGCAAAGGAAAGGCAGAAAGAAAGGAAACAAGAATTGCAAAAGAATTGTAATATTGGCAACAAATTGTTGCTAAATTATGATTAATTAACAACAATAAATAATAAAGTAATTTGTAAATGCTTCAAATAATTACCCAACTTTAGTATAATTAACTACATATTATTTAATAGGTCAAGAGTGTGAAATCATGATTTCTTCTACATTTTTGCAGCATGTGCTTTGTTTATGATTTGATGTGAGGTATTTCGTTATTGGGGCAGTGTTGCCAGCTTGTTGGATAAAGCGAATAGCAACCAGCGAAAAACAACAACAAAAAACAGTTGCAAAAGAAGTAATAGCACAAAACGTATGTGAAGAAAACTTACCAACAATTTTGTGTGTTGCAGATTGTTGTTGTTGTTGTTGCAGTTGTGATTGTTGTTGTTGCCGCTCCTGCTTGCAATCAATTGAAACTGGAACTGAAAACCGCAAAAACCACAAAACACAAAAATAACGCACGGCCAAAGTCTAGCCAAGTATTTTAGTCAGTATGTGTGTATGTATGTGTGTCTAATGCTCACATGTACATATGTATGTATGCCCGAATATTTCACAAGAACTTTGTAAAAATCCAAAAATTTTATTTTGCGCAATTGCCTAATGAGCAACGAGTGCTAAGTGCCGAGTGCAAAATACCGAATACAGCAGCGCAGCGAGAGAGACAAAGACAGAGAGACGCGTTTAAGCTTAACTTCTGAATGAAACTGAGCTCAAATTGCGCGGTGCGCCTGTTAAACGCGCAATGCGGCGACGCGACAGCGACGCTGACGTGGACGTGAACGCTGGCAGCGCAGCTAGCTGCAGCAATATATTTATGTATGTATATGTGCGGGCGAGCAGGCGCAGAACTAAAAGGCGCTGTGCCAAAAAAAGCTTCTGACTAGTGATGTGTAATGTTAACGAAATATCGATAGTACATCGATATTGGTAATTATTAAATTTGAAGTTCAAACTGATGTTCTGTTGGCATTTTTACATCACTACACCTCTCACAGAGTGCAACCCTACGTTCCACAAGAGCTTTCAACGCTTCTCCTTCCCCTCTTTTAAGTGCATGTATTGTGCTTAGCCCATGAATGCAAACACACTAAGTGCACCGATAGAGGGCGCGCTTCTGTTCTCAAGCCGATTGAAGTTCAAGTGCAACAGCTACATGGACATGCATACATATGTACAGTGCACATTTTACAGTATATCAGGCAATTGTATTCGCCAAAAATAAAAGTATATAAATCAGGGAACGTCATAGTTTCTTATAAACAGAACATTTCATTATAATTAAAAATGTATATAGAAATGGCTTTATATTTTATTATATTTATTATAATATTCTTAAAATATTTTTTTATCATATCAGTTTTCATTTTAATTTAAAGTAATTTTTCATAGTTTTTTTTTTTTAAATTTTAATCAACTGTTCTTTGTTAAGACTAACTAAATATATCTGATTTTTTTTTTTTGTTAAACAATTTTTTAGACATGCTGTACGTTAGGTTTTTTCTAGCGTTTAGGCCAAGTCCAGTCAACCAGGCGATTATCTAATTAACTTCAAGTGACACTCGGCCAACGAACAATGCAATTCACCCTCCTCCTCCCCTCTCCCACTTCTCCATCCCCTCCCTCTAGCTCGTCGGGTTGTATAAACTGGGCAAACAAAAGGCGCGAACTGCACTTTAGCAAGGTCAAGGGGGAGGGAGGTGTTAAATATTTGCCTGGCAGCAACAGGCGGTCAACAGGGCAGCGTTTTAGCCATCAGAGGCAGCTGCCAGTTTTTTGTTTGCCAATAATTAATTGTTTGTGTAGTAATCGTTAATTTTTATGTTAAGCCAACAAATGTATTGTTATTAACTTTTACTTAATTGAGGCTCCTTTACTTTTGACCAGCCAAGCTGCAAAATAGCTAAATATTTTGTATTTATTTAATTATTTAACGTTGACTAAAATCAGTCAAAAGAAAGGTATAATTTAAAATCAGTTTAAATATATAACAATTAAATTATATTTTAAATTTGTTACCTAAAATTGAATATTTTAAATTGGTTCAGAAATGAGTATGGTATTAAAAGAGGCAAATAACTGTTTTGTATTTATTATATATAAAACCAAGATCTAGAGGGGAAAAAATTTTTTTTTTTAATAAATTAAATTTGAATGCAGAATGAATTAAGAGGCCGAATCATGATCAAAATGACATTCCGTTTGAAAATCAGATTAGTTTTGACAAAGTTATGGCAGTTTGAAGTCGGTGAAATCCTTGACCAAGCAACTTTACAAGTCAAAATTTTTGTCTAATTTGACATGATTTTTTACAGAAAAATGAAACTCGTCAGAATCAAATTTAAAGTGTTGTTTTATACTAATTACGATATAAGGAGTTGATTAAAAGTGAAAACTTGCTATTTAAAAATTTGAATTTTCAAAATATCAAAGGGGGGACCCTTTGAAAACGAAACCAAGATCTAGAGGGAAAAAAATTTTTTTTTTCAAATAAATTAAGTTTGAATGCAGAATAAATTTAGAGGCCGAATCATGATTAAAACGACATTCCGTTTGAAAATCAGATCAGTTTTGACAAAGTTATGGCAGTTGAAAGTCGGTGAAATCCTTGACCAAGCAACTTTACAAGTCAAAATTTTTGTCTAATTTGACATGATTTTTTACATAAAAATGAAACTCGTCAGAATCGAATTTAAAGTGTTGTTTTATACTAATTACGATATAAGGAGTTGATTAAAAGTGAAAACTTGATATTTGAAATTTTCAAATTTCAAAAATTCAAAGGGGGGACCCTATGCCTTAAAAATGAAACTAAGAAGAAAAAGATTTTTTTAGGAAAATTAATTAACTTTGAATGCAGCATGATTTTAGAGGTCAAAGCATGATAAAAATTACATTCCGTTTAAAATTCGTTTGAATATTCACCAAGTTATGTCAGTTTAATATTGATCAGACTTAGGACTTAACAACTTTACACAACTGTTTTTCCAATTTTCAGATTGTCACATTTATTTCCGATCGACATTTGAACTGCGTTTTGCGGTGCAACGTGCAAAGTTACATATTGAAATTACAATGAACTCTGGGACCTCCCCTCAGTCTGAACGGATGGGACATGGGACAGTGTTAAATCGTCATCGACGGCTATAAACAAGATTTGGCCATTTATTGACTTGGTAATGGCGTGTTAACTGTTTTGTTTGCGCCTGTCTATTGACCGCGAGTCAACCTCATTGACAACTGCATTGCGGGGTATCCTAAAATATTTAAAGTACCTTATACAAGTACTAATTGAATAATTGATTGTATTCGGTATTGTGTAAGCTCTCTGTAAACTTGACATTTGGGGTTACAAATTAATATCATGCACATAGTAAACAGTCATATAAACATTATAAAATAAAGGTGTTTAATTGCTAATTAGTTAGGTGCATGCTAAATGAACTTTAATCAGTTTAATAAATTACTTACTTTTAACAATTTTCGCCTACTAGATTTTCGAATTTCGGCCATCTTGTCAAATCTAAAATGCCAATTGATTATTAGTTTATTAAAAAAAATTATTACATTAATAACTTGAAATATTAAATGTGTTTTGTATTTTTTTGAACACTATAAGCAATATGGTTTTAAAATAAACAATTCAAAGACAAGCTTAGTTTTTCAATACAATTGTATTTTATTTTTAAAACGCCGCCTAAAAATATGCAACAAAATTTGTAAACTGAATTTATTGAAATAGCAACTGTGGAAAATTTAAAGTGTCTGTAAATTGACAAAATTATAGGCAAATAATGTAGTGAAATAGAAACTATCTTGACAATATTCTTTGTCTAATATTAAGCCTGTTTCCATTACGAAAATAATTTTTTTTTCTTCGTTTTTAAAACATTTTAAACTATTAAAAAAAATTTTGTGAACCTGAAGAAGTTTTTTAACTAGAAAAACTTTTTTTTTGTATTGAAATATGCTATATATTATTTAAACATATTACTTGATCAAGGAACTCTCTGTAACATTCTAAATATACTACCTTTTTTTTTAAACATCTGGTTAAGAGTGTATACAAATAAAAAAAAAAGTATTGTGCTGAATAAATTTAACTGGACTATAAAAAATGGACCTTATACTATTCCTAAGAACGGAACAATAAATTAAATACTAGCTAATATTTAAAAAATATTTGTAATTAAATAGATAACTCATACAATTTTTGTTTTATTTTATTTAAATTTATAAACCTACGAGGGTTTATTAATTTTATAATTTATTTGAAATTTGCTAACAAATATATGAAATTCTGAAATATTAAACTACAGAAATTCATTTTCAACAACAATTTATTTAAATGAATATATTTGTATGCATTTTTGATGGGAAATAAAACAACAGTTTGATTTGTTTTCATAATTTTTCTTTAATATAAATTAATAAGCTTTTTTTTACTCATGTTTGTTTTGAACTTGTCAGCTTAAACCACAACTTAACAAAGAAACCAATGCACAGATTAACAGACAGTAGTACAATAAACTCTTTAAAACCTCTTGTTTTTCTCATTGTTGATAAAATTATTTAACATTTTCAAACCCAAAAAGTATAAAAGTATTATAGAATAACAAAAATCACAATAAAAAAAAAATAAAATAAAGAAAACTACGCACAAAAGCCACACCGTGAAATCGAAATGAAAAATGTGAACAAAATTTGGTATTATGATAAATATTTGTTTGTTGCATAGTGTTTGCTCCCTTTCTCTTCCTCCCTCTCTCTCCTTCTCAGTTAATGAGGATTGATTGTCTGCTCCTTAAGAGTCTAATATTGGTGTTGTTCATATAGTTGTTGTGTTGTTTAGTGTGTTTGTTTAGTTTGTTTGATTGGCTAGCTAACTACAACATCGCACTAGACATAGTTATATATGTATAAGTATAAGTATTTTTTACTATTAGACTTTTACAAAATATTGCAACAAACATACAATTATTTCTCATCTCTTTGCACTCTTTTCTTCTTTCTTCTCTTCTGTCTCTCTCTCAATATACAAAAACAAGCTACAAATAGTATAACGTTTAAGTTTAAAGCAGGCTTAAGAGCATGTTTTGTTCTTTGTTTTGTTTATGTTATCATTTAAGATTTATCGTTAGGTTGACACGTATCCGTTAGTTTATCCAAAAATTGCCATATAAAAGATTACATCTAGTAAATGTGCAAGTGTGTGTGTGTGTGTGTAGGTTTTACAGGGTGTGTGTGTGTGTGTATAGGTAATATGCCCCATACATTAAAAAAAGACGCCACAGTTGAGAAAAATGCTTATTTTGAGCCTACAAAATATTATTACAAAAATTATGTTTATGTTTATGAAATTGTTGTGATTGTGGGTTTAAGAATTATGCGATATCGAGATTATATATATTTATATAAAAAATGTATATGCTGCTGCTTTTTTTTTTTAGCTCTTTTTCTATAGTTTTAGTTTCAATATGTGCTTAATCTAGATTTGAATTAATTTATGGGCTGATGGTCTTTGTGGTGTTGTTGTTAATGTTGTTGTTGTTGTTGGTGGTGTTGTTGTTAATGCTGTTGTTGTTAGTGGTGGAGGGCTTTATGGTTACCTGGTTCTGTTTGATCGCTGTCTCTCTAACTGGCATGCCTTTATATATTGTATATATACGTGTATATATATAACTATATTATAAATTATATTACTTATTATTGTGCTGCCTTTCTTTTCGCGTTAGTTTCTGTTTCTGTTTTCGTTTCTTCCCTACTCTATTCTGTTCTGTTTTCTATGCTCTCAATGTTCATACGATTCGGTTACATGCTAAACACTTAAACTAAACATAATGAATATCATCGTAGTTGTTGTCCTTAGTAGTAGTTATTTGACTTTGCGCTGATGCAGACTAGAACTACTGCTGTCCGGGTTCAAGATGGCATCGTTGCTCGATAATACGCCCTCCTTGAAGTAGCCATCCCCATAGACATTTCCATTTCCATTCCCTTTCCCATGCCCGTTACTCGTCACATATTCGTCCTCCAAAACGGGCTGCAAAACAAAAATACAAATGCAAACATTTAATATATTCATCAAAATAATATAATATAAGAAAAGGGGGGACCCTATGACTTAAAATATAAACCAAGATCTGGAAAAAAAATATATTTTTTTCCGGAATTTATAAAGTTTAAATGCAGAATGAATTAAGAGACCAAATCATGATTAAAATGACATTCCGTTTGAAAATCGGATCAGTTTTGACAAAGTTATGGCAGTTTGAAGTCGGTGAAATCCTTGACCAAGCAACTTTACAAGTCAAAATTTTTGTCTAATTTGACACGATTTTTTACAGAAAAATGAAACTCGTCAGAATCAAATTTAAAGTGTTGTTTTATACTAATTACGATATAAAAAGTTGATTAAAAGTGAAAACTTGCGATTTAAAATTTTGAATTTTCAAAATATCAAAGGGGGGACCCTATGCTTTGAAAACGAAACCAAGATTCAGAGGGAAAATAATTTTTTTTTTTAAATAAATTTAGTTTGAATGCAGAATGAATTTAGAGGCCGAATCATGATTAAAATGACATTCCGTTTGAAAATCGGATCAGTTTTGACAAAGTTATGGCAGTTTGAAGTCGGTGAAATCCTTGACCAAGCAACTTTACAAGTCAAAATTTTTGTCTAATTTGACATGATTATTTACAGAAAAATGAAACTCGTCAGAATCAAATTTAAAGTGTTGTTTTATACTAATTACGATATAAGGAGTTGATTAAAAGTGAAAACTTGCTATTTAAAATTTTGAATTTTCAAAATATCAAAGGGGGGACCCTATGCTTTGAAAACGAAACCAAGATCTAGAGGGAAAAAAATTTTTTTTTTTAAATAAATTTAGTTTGAATGCAGAATTAATTTAGTGGCCGAATCATGATTAAAATGACATTCCGTTTAAAAATCGGATCAGTTTTGACAAAGTTATGGCAGTTTAAAGTCGATGAAATCCTTGACCAAGCAACTTTACAAGTCAAAATTTATGTCTAATTTGACATGATTTTTTACAGAAAAATGAAACTCGTCAGAATCAAATTTAAAGTGTTGTTTTATACTAATTACGATATAAGGAGTTGATTAAAAGTGAAAACTTGCGATTTAAAATTTTGAATTTTCAAAATATCAAAGGGGGGACCCTATGCTTTGAAAACGAAACCAAGATCTAGAGGGAAAATAATTTTTTTTTTTTAAATAAATTTAGTTTGAATGCAGAATGAATTTAGAGGCCGAATCATGATCAAAATGACATTCCGTTTGAAAATCGGTTGAGTTATTGAACAAGTTTTGATAGTTTGGTCATAAAAGATTTTGAATCTAGCGACTTTACAGGTCGAAATTTTTGTACAAATTGGCATGATTCGATTAAATTGTAATATGTTGTTTTTCTGTTAAATCTTACAGAAATACTCCTCATTTGCTAGAGTTGGCGAGGATAGAATAGTAGGAGAAGCTTGGGGGATTGTCTACTCATTCGAAAACTAATGGATTGATTGGACCTTCGCATCCGGCTTCACATGTGTCCGCTAATTGAAATGTCCCCCGCACACGGCGATTGTTGAGAGTTTTTCAAGTGCTGCACACACTGTTTGTTTGTATTTTATTTTGTCTGTCTGTCTGTTTGCTTAACTAAGCTAGTTAGAATTTTTAAGTTGATACGTATGTAAATATGTATACATATATATATATGAACATATTGCCGCTCTCTCATTGAGTTAAGTACTCGGCGCATGGCGTCGATTTTGTTGTTTGTTTAGACACGGCTAATAACTTTCAAGGGCTACTTGATTTATACGAAATGCTTAGGCTACAATTATTATTATTATTTTTTTTTTTTTTTGCTTTTGTATTTATAAAATTGGCCTCACCATGCATGCTCCCTTGTTGCTGCCATTCGCGGGCAACGCATCGCCGCCGTCCAATGCCGACTGCATCTTGATTTTGCCATTCGTCGTATGAACACCATTCGCATGTCCATTGGTTTTGAGCGCCTCACGACGGCGACGCTTCGCATTCAGATATTTGGCTTTGTAGAAATCGGAGAACAGAAATAGGAACATAACGCCATGCAGTCCAATCCACACCATAAAGCCCTGTGGATAATCGCATTCGCGGAATAGCAGCTGAAACTGATGCGTGAATATGGCCACAAATTGCACCTGAAAAAGCATATTTCAATTAAATGAATTACAAAACTTTTATAAAAGAATACTTGCTTTTTTTTTTTTTGTCATAATAAAAACAGATTTAAAATAAGAGTTATTAATTGATTTTAAAACATAAATTAATATAATTGTTTATTATTAAACTAAACATATATATTTTTTTAATTTTTATAGTAAGAATTTAACATAGGACTCTTTGCATGTTTTCAAAATAAAAACTGAAATTAAATTATTATTTTGAATTTATTTATATTTACAGCAAAAATAATTTTAAATTTATCTTCTATGATATAAAATTAAAAATAACTTTTAACATTTTAAAACAAGAGTTATAAGTTAATTTTTTATACATAAAAAAGTTAAGCTCAATTACTCTTGCTAATTGTTTATTATTTGACCAAAACTAAACTTGAGTTAAAGAATTTTATTATATTATTCAATATTATAATAAAAAGCTATCTCAAAAAAAAAATTTTCAATGAAATTATTATTTTCAATATATAATTTTAGTATATATAACAATAATTGCAAAAAATTGTTTAATCAAAATTTAAGGTGAGTTTAATAGAATTAAATTTATTTATTAGGACTCTTTGTATGTTTTCAAAATAAAAACTGAAATTAAATTGTTTTAAATTTATTTATATTTAAAACCAAAATTATTTTAAATTTATCTTGTATGATATAAAATTAAAAAAAAACTTTTAACAGTTTAAAACAAGAGATTTAAATTAATTTTTTAAAGTTTAATCAAAATTTAAGGAGAGTTTAATAAAAATTAAAATTAATTTATTATTAGAAAACTTGATTTCTAAATAAAAATGCAACTTCAATTTATTCTTTGTATTATAAATAAAAGTTGGGATTTTAAAAAGTCGAAAATATATTTTAATTTATACTCTACTCCAAAATAAATATATTTTAAATTTTCTCATTCATCATCATAGCTTCTCACTTACCATTTGGAAGGTGGTCAAATATTTCTTCCACCAAATGAACTTTTGATACTTTGGTCCCATGGCAGCAATCATATAATAGAAATACATTACAATATGTACAAACGAGTTGAGCAGGGCAAAGAATGTGCTGTGTCCGCCTGCAAATTGAAATTCAAATTAATCAATTTGTTGCTCAAATTAGCATTGTTAATTTGTTAATTAGTTGAATACGCACCTGGTGCAAATTTGAGACCCATCCAGACCGAGAATGGCATGCAACCGTGGTGAATGACATGCAATGTCGAGACGTGCTCGGTCTTCTTGCGCAGAATGAAGAAGAGCGTGTCAAAGAATTCGGTGAATTTGGATATGTAGTACCACCAACAGATATTAACCATCTAAGAAAGTAGAGAACGTTGATAAGAGATTATACAATCATATTATTTAAAGTAAAATTCTTCAATATGTAACCAAAAGTTTTTCCTAAAAAACGGAGTTAAAAAGCAAAAGGGAACATTTTTCAACTTTCAAATAAATAATGTTTAGTTAGATGTTAGAAATTAATCTTTTAAATTTTTACGCTTTAAAATAAAATTCCAAATTTGCATTTTTTAGATGAAGAATAGTTACAAACGTATTTTAAACATTTTTGCACATTATTTTACGTTAAACAGAAACTGTTAAAAATAGAAGAGTTGCATTTTTTAGCCTTAACAATCAGTTTTAAATAAACTCAAACTTGAAACTTTATTGAAAAACTGTTTAAATTAAACTTCTTTACTTGAAAAAAAAAGTTTAAAATAACACAAAATGTAAATCTACGAAAGAAAAAAACAGTTTAAAAATTTTTCAAATATTTTACCACCTTTACCATTACTACGAAACTCTCTAAATTATAATCTTTCACTTGCTAGACTTGAAAAACAGTATTAAATTAGCTTGGTTTAAATCTATTACAAAAACAAAAATTTCCAGATTTTTTTTAACATATTTCCACCTTGAAAATTAATTTTTTTTTTCTTAAAAACTTACACGCATGGCCATTGGACTGTTGCTAAAGTCGACGGGTTGACATTTGAAGCTATAGTGACCCCACCAGCCACTCATTAAGTACTGAGTAAAAAAAAAGAGAAATAATTGCAATTAGTTCAAGTCAATAAAGGTAACCAAGTAAAATTGATTTACCTCATAAAAAATCCACGCACTGAAGATGGTCTGTATTGCATTATAATAGACTAGCACCTTGCGCAGATCCATTGGCTTTCGATTAGCCATAAGTCGTGGTCCAAGGGATTTACTGAAATACGCATAAAAGAGGCACAAGCCAAGCGTCGGCAGCGGCGAGGAAAGCAGAAACATGTTGTTTACACGCGGATCTAATAATAACAAAAAAATAAATATAAGAAATAAATTATAAAAATCTGTAGTTGTAAAAGGATATCAATAAATCCGAAAATTACCGCTTTTATTGTCCATTAGGTCTCGATACCAATGTAACGCATCGTGCATCAGGACATCCATCTTGTAGAGGTGTTGTTGTTGTTCTTCTTGTTGCAGTTGCTAATTTATTTTGTTTTATAATATTGGGATTAACTGCAAATAAATAAAAGAAAAAAACTTAGTTTAATACATATGAAATTATTAAAAAAAATGCGTATAATTTATTAGAAATTGTCAAAGCCAACTATGAAAAACAAACTTTGTATTGTAACTGTTACAAAAAGCGCTAGTTCAATATAAATTATAAAATAAAAAATATTATTTTTTATTTTATTTATTTCTAATAATATATATTAGAAATAAAAAACACACATTTCTTGTACAAAAAAAAAAAAAAAAAGATTTCAAATAATAACTACATTATAGTTTGTATTTAAAATTTAAAAAAATTATAAAGTTTATAAAAAAAAATATTGGAAATAAAAGATTTTGTTTACGTTTTTATTATAAAAATTTAAAATTTAAATTGAATGCACGTTTCAAATATATTGGACTATCTTAAATAAATAACCAAATAACAACAAATTTTTTTGATTTGTTTAAATGTTTTTTGGATGTTTATTTCACTTACATTTGTAATTGTTGTTAATAAAAATTAAAGTGTAACTTAAAATATAGTTTTTTGCTTATAAAAACTGACGAGGAACTATAAATTTTAAAATATTAAAAATAGAGGAATGATAAAAACATAGATAATAAAAATTTAAAAATAATTACTATCTCAAATCATTTTTAATCAGATCAAAAATAAAATTAAATTTGTGGTAAATATTGAAAATAAAAGTTTATCATATTTCTTGAAAGCCCCATCCAACAATAGTATATCTAAGATTTTTCCTTTCACTACAGATAATTATTTGCAGGTATTATTTTCTTAGCGTCTTAACACTAATTTGCGATTGCTGTTAGAAATCTTAAAAATCTAGAAAGTAAATTGCCGACATGTTAATTACAATAAATACGGAAGAATCTTAAGGTAATTTTAATATAATTTATGCAATTTCACAAACAACACTTACTTAATCACAAACTAAAAGTAAGTATATACTACTAATCGATTTTATGGTGTTTTGTTATTGCTGCTAATTACATTGTCTATAAGGCAATTAAATTTAAGAAATTGCATATTGTAATGGAATTATATTTAAATACCAGTCTCTAGGGACTAAACAAAAACTGCACTCTGTACAGTGAACACCAGGCGGAAACTTTGACCTCAGCTCATTAAGTGGGTGGCATTTAAATTCCAATGCGAAAATGCCCCTAATAAACAGTGCGTTCATTAATAAAAATGATGCAAAAAAAAGCAGCTGACAAGGTCAATGTGCATTTCTAATTAGAATTGCACAGAATGAAGGACTTTACTCATTATAAGTACTTTGTAGTCAATATAGTAGTGACTAGTTAGTTTCAGAAGACTGTAAAAGTAACTGAGAGGAAGTAGAAAAGACTACAAAATAGCAGTACAACTGTTTTCTACATAATAAACAAATTAAAAATTGTCATTTGTCAAAAACAAGACCGTCCAGATAGTGGTAGTAAATATATAGTAGAAGTAACTGAAGCACTCAATATAGGAGTAGAGTACTAAAGTAGTAGTAGTGACTACATAATAGTAGTAGAACTACTTCCTACATAATAAAGAAATACTTGTTACAGGAAACTGGCAGTAATTGCATAATTATAGAAAATAAAGCTGTAGATCGTTCTGATTGTAGTAGTAAATACATATATAATAAAATAAATATAAATTCATAACTTTTTAATTATCATTTAAAATTGTTTTTCAATTTTCAGAGCAATTTTTCAATTGAATTTGATTTGATTATAATCACTCAAGTGTATGGAAATTTTAGAGCGATGCTCTGAATTTCACTTTCGTTTAAATAACAGAGAAATATACGGAAAAGTATATGTAGATAATTGCTTAAAAAATAACTCATATATAAAATCGGTTGAAATTTGAATTTTTATATTTATTGTTGTATTTTATTTCCCTTATTATTTTACGTTTCTTAAAGCTATACATAATATTAATTTATACTGAGTTTAGAATTTTCTTTACAACCGAAATATTTTATGTATTAATTTTCTTTTTATAAGGTTGTCTCTTTACAAAACATTGTTTTTCAAGGAAAAATGTGTGAGAAAAAACCTTGAATTTAAAAATTTTTATATGAAAATCTATTTATTTGAATTCACAGTGAACTTTTTCATTTTAAGTATGTATTCTAATTTTTTACAGTTTGAAATCAACATTGGAAATACATAAGTTTAATAATGCATTTTTTAAGATTTAGTTATAGTTACAGCTTAACAAGTGCATTATTTAAAGACAGACAATTATATGTCTAATCATAATTAGAATCGACTTTTATAGCCTTTTTTATGTATCATGACTTTGACTAATAGAAATAAATTGTTCTTTTCGCTTGCAGAAATTCTTCATTATGATTAGTTTCATTGCTTCGATAAAAGTGACAAATACACGTGACATTCATTCGAATTTGTTGGCTGCACAAAATCACATAATATACATACACTATTACACACACACACACACATACACTTCGCACATGTTTCAATGGCCTTTCGAATACTCAAAGTTGCCACTGTCCCATGACACAGAGACAGCTTATTCCCCAATTTCACCTTCACCTTCCCCATCCCCTTTCTCCTTCTTCTTCACCACTACAACAACAGCTCTGTCTCTGCTCAACACCTGTCTCTGTCTCCGTCTTAGTCTCTGTTCCATCTCTTTCTAATGGGCAATTGAATGGCAATGTACTCGTGAGTTGTGACCACTTGAAGTTTGTTTTGAATGTCATGAACAATGACTGGCAATGCCATTGCTTTTGTCGCTGACTGTGACGTCGACTGCAACGGCGACGTCGACTGTGACGGCGACTGCGACGTTGACTGCGCTGCCGCTTGCTTAATCGCCTTGATTCGTTTGACAAAAATGTGCCGCTAGTTTTGTGGGTCGTGTAGCCGTTTTTTATTTGTTGTTGTAGTTGTTGTTTTCGTCTTGGTTTTAACCACAAACATTGCTGTCCATACAGCTATTTTCCCGCCAAATGTGTTTTTTTTGATATTTACGCCTGTTCCGGCTTTCACTTTCGCCAAAATTATAAGCAAGTGAATTGCTTTAGTTAATTTAATGTAGTCAAAATTTAGCGCATTTGAATTTAATCATTTTTAAGCACTTAGTCTAAATTTAACGTGAAAAACGTTGTATAATATAAAAACAAAAAGTAATAATAATAATAAAATGTAATAAGTAATAATAAATAATAAATTAATAGTTACAAGTTTAGTGTACATAATAAAAATTTCAAACATAAAAAAACAACAAAAAATAATGGATTTTTAAATAATTTTTTATACTACAAAATATTTATATTTCCACAATTCAAAAAAGTAAATCTAAGATTTCCTTAAAAAAATGTTAAGAGCTAGATTTTGTTATTTCTGAAATATTCTAGTTGTTTTCAGCTTTATATTTTGAAATGTAGATTTCTTAAAATCTGAAGTGTTGGCAACACTGGTGACAACTTCAAACGGTTGTTGCAATTTGTCGCAGTTGTTGTTGTTATTGTGTGTGGGTCAGTGGTAACGTTTTATGGCTAACAGCTTGTGTGTGTGTGTGTGTATGTGTGTGTGTGTGTGTGTGCATCCACAGTCAATAAATTTGTTGCTGTTGGTTATTTTGTCTTCTCTTTTTGCATTACAAAAAACTGAAAATTATGAAATGAAATGTTGACGAAATGCGGAATTGATGGGCACGGCCAGCGAATTGGAGGCGTGACAGTTTGTCTCTCTTCTCTACTCTCCCCTCTCTCTCTCTCTCTGTCTGACTGCTCTTCTTTCTCCCTCTGGCAGTTGGAATTGTCAAGGTAAACAAACATGCCGTGAGTTGTGGCATCGTAAATCGCAGTAACAACATGTACAACAACTACAAACAACAACCACAACAACAACAACTCTAGTTAACTTACATAATAAGCCCACGAGAAGAATTACAAACTCAAAGTGGAGCAAATAAAAATTGGCAAACACGAGGCATGAAAAAAAATGGATGCGGGTGCAGCAGGGAGTGGATGCCACATGTGTGTGTACTTGCAGATACCCTACACTAAATTCAATAGGGTATAATACGCCTTAGGAAATCGCTGAATATCGATTAAGTGTTGATTACATGTAATAATCAATGACATGTGATTTTTTGTGCGTTAAATTCCATCTTTTAAAATGTGAGTATTTCTTATAATTAATATAACTCGAAAAATTGCCCATAAATTTTACTTATTCTGTTTTTCTTTGAAAGGTAGGTTTAATTACTAACCAAATTAAATAGCACATTTCTGATAATATTAAAATTGAGCATTTTATCACTAATAAACTTTATGAAATTTTTCTACATATTGTCACAGGTAAACGAAACATTTTACACAGTTTCTGAGCTCTTTTTTAATTTAGAGGTCCAAATTCATCTTAGAACAAGTTATTTGACTTATTTCTGTTCATTATATCGATGATTGGGGCTTAGAGGGTTAAAAATTTACTCGGTAAAATTTTCAATCATATTAAAATTTAGCCAGTGAAGGAAATTTTAATTCAATTGATTGAAATTCAACTTGAAATTCTATTAAGTTTTGATAATGTTACTCAAATTCTAAAAACATTAACATTATATTATATTTAATAAAATTTTATATTATTATATTAACATTATATTTTAATGTAAATGTTTTTGGCATATATTCCACTGATTACAGGATATATCCTCAGTCAATCACTTTTTTTTTGGTAGTTAATTTGCTTTTATTTTATTTTTGCACATTTTGTTTTATTTGAAATGCTGTGTCATCGTTATCGTCATCGTCATCGTCACTGTCTGCGTCGCCCATGTAAACAATCAATGAGGCATGCAACCAATTTCTTTCCCTTCACCTCCCCCTTGTTCACTCGACCTGACGCCTGTTGCTTCCGGTTGTGTGCAACGTGGAGGAAGAGAGACAACAGATTGGCCAACTAATCGCAGGCAGCAGGTGTTGCAGAAGGTGAGGCAACAACAAAAACAACAACAGCAACAACAATTTGCACACGCAAATGTTAAAATGCGATTGTTGTTCTTGTTTTTGTTGTGATTGTTGCTGTTGCATTTTCTCATATTAATTGGAGCAGATAGAAAAAAAAAAAGAAACGCCCACAACATTGAACTAAAAAACGCAAACACACACACACAGTGTCTGCCAGCTTATTTGACCCACTGTATGTTAAATAATATATAGAATATTACTTACATATTAACATAAATTAATAATATTATTATTTACTAATTTCTTAATTACATTTTTTTGAAAATTTTAATTTAAATGCAAATTTATATATGTAAATTCTTTGTCCTGTCTGACTCACTGATCATTTCACAGCCCTAACCATAAGACCTAGGAGTCTGCAATTTTCACACAACATAGCTGAGACCATTTTATCTTGCAATAAGACGGCGCTTTGCAAAATTCAAACTGCAAGGTGGTCAAATGCTGGGTCAAAGTTCACACCTTGAGAAAATTGCTAGTAAATTATAGAAAAATTAAATTAAATTATTTTGTTCAAGTTTAAACATTATTTTAAATATATGCATATAAATTTAAATTGTAACTGCTTGCCATTAAATAATAAATTCATTTTTAACTTGTTATGTGCAAAAACAGTGGTTCTAAAATGCCGAGAGCCAGTGTAGTAACAAGTTTATTTTTGATTTAATCGCAAAGTGGCAAAGGAAGGTGACAAGGGAGGGAGGCAGGCAGAAGGGTAGATAACTTAGTGGGTTATGCGATCCATTGTTTTGAGTGTGTGTTTTTCTGTGTTTGATGTCTCGCTTATCGACGGATATAATCGCTCGTTTAGAAAACTTAATTGAGCGCAAAATCGATGCATAATGTGCACGAGAATATGTCACAAAAACAAATACAATCAGAATTATAGCTTATCGTTGGTTTAATACCCTTAAATTTCATAACTTTCATAAAAAATATAAAAAAAAGTCTATATTCGAACTGATTGTAGCTATGTTATGCTGTTTACCAAAGGCAACGCCTTTAAAAGTAATCAAGATCTGATAGAATTTGAAAAATAAACTTTGTTTTAAATTTTATAGAAACGCATGAAATGCATTTGGAATAAATTTAATAATTATAAAACCCGTTCCGGATTTCACTCTATGTTTTATAGCATTTAATAAAATGTAAATTTTTAAAATGTATCGCTTTCAACTTTATTGCACTTTAGTTTACCAATTTAAAATAAATTCAATCCATTAAATACTGCAAAAATTTAAATATACAGGTAAAAGACACTTAGTTCCGAAAAATTTTATATTAAATTAATATTGTTGAAAGTCGATTTTATGACTTTGAAAATATAATGTACTCAATATTTATTTATTTAATCATAGTCTAAAATCATGAGTCACAAACTTTATATTCGAAATGTTGAGAGTTAAAGATATGTCTTAGTCATTAGATAAATAATTCGTCCAGGGGTTTTTTTTTTTGTGATAAACCCACTAATGCATTGCACATTTCTGCACAAAATAATAATATTAGTAGTGTATTAGAGTGTATATTATTAAGAGGGGCGTGTTCAAGTGGCAGTGACAACATGACAAACATCAAACACTTGAGTCACAAGACGCTCAAGTGAGAGCATAAAGATATTTCCAGATAAGATTGGACTAATCTATAGACCTGAAACATATACTATATCACCTGTGCTCAACTGACTCAACCGTAAAGATAAACAAATTGCGAATTGCTTGAAAATATTTAGAAAAAAAAACAAAAAAAGTATTAGTTTATTTATTTGAAGCAAGCGCCCCCATAATTGACCATAATCAGCCCCTATCAATGCCAATTGCCGGACCCCTTCTCCCTTCCCACATTTTCCTACGCATGCCTAATTATAAATTTATGATTCCTCAACTTCTTTTATTTTTTCGTTTCTTGGGTTTTTTGTTTTTTTTTTTTGGATTGGATTTGGTAACTGATAAGACGAAAGGTGACTAACAATTGGGCACCTGTTGGCAATGGCACACTTAAGAAAATATCAGGTAATACCAGATGGCAAGTTATAGCATTATTTTTCGGCTTTGGGCCCTAATCTTATTTATGGTTTTTGCAGGCGAATCACGTTTCCGCACTTGGTGCGATTATACAATGCGAATTTCATATACAGTGGCTAACAGCTGACTTGACTCACTACATATGTATATAACAAATTTAAATTTTTATTTCTTGTTTCAAATATAATTAGGGATTAAAGTGTATCCATTAGCCGGTATTAAATATAATGAAAATGGTAATTTTAACTGAAATCCTAACCGATTTCGAAAAGCCGACAACCATAACCGCTTAGTAACCGATTCATATATAACGTTCAGTTTCGGTTCAATCAAGCATTCGTTTTCCAAAATGCTATTAATTTTAAAATATCAAAAATATTGATATAGAAATTTAAATTTTAATAATCTTTTTAGAAATTAAAAAAACATTTGTTTATATATTAATACATTTTTTTATTCATTTTTAGCACTCTTATTTTTTTGTAAACTGATATCATAACGGTATTTCGAAGCCGAAACATTCAAAAAACCGGTAACCGTTACGAAATCGATATGCAAAGATTTTGCGCAACCGAAAAGCGATATTCATTTCTGTTTGTTTCCCTGCATAAGATATAAATTATAAAAAATTGTATGTTTATATATTCATTATTTTAATTTTATTTATTTAGTATCAACTTAGATCAGTTGATTAAAATTAAAATAAAATTATGCAAAATGGCTTTAAATTTAAAACTGAAATAATAAAAAAACAAACAAGTTAAAAAATGAACAAATTTTGATTAAGCTTAATCATTAACAGATTTGCACTTGAATTTTATTTAGATTTTATTCCCATTAAAAAATAAATTCATTTAATTACTAGTGGGTCAAATAAACTGGCAGTCACTGTATACACATATAGACGGAGACAGCGAGCGTGAGCGAAAGAGAGGGGGAGTTGGAAAGTGAGTGCGAGCGAGAGACACTCATACAGTTACAATCTGCTTACAAAGTATGTAAGTTTTGACCACGCACCTGTCTTTTTATTTGTTGCTGTTTTTTTTTTTGTATTTCTTATATTATTTATTTATTTACGTTTTTTTTTCTTTTGTTTATTTATTTATTTATTTTTTTGGAAAGTTGTTCGCTTTTCTTTGTAAACTGCAAAGATTGCTATTATTTTTGGCGTTGGTTTTTTAATTATGTATGTATGTAATTTGTTGTGTTTACGACGATTAGATAATCACAGCAACATTGGTAACAAACACACACACACACATACACGTGCACTCGCACTCGCACACACACACACGCACAGACGTCAGACGATGGTTGACAATTTTTTTTTTATTTGGTATTGTTAACGTTTTCCGTTTGCCGTTTCCCGTTTCGTTTGACGCGTTGCTTCGTCTTGCGCGCTTTACAGCCAACTGACGATTCGCTGGATGCGCCTGTGAACCTTATCAGGCAGCAGCAGAGGCAGCGACTGCGACTGCGAACAGCGACTGCAAACAGCGACCAACGACCAACGACCAGCAACAACAACAACAAAACACGAATCGATCAATGCGCGCACGAGCAAAGCGATTACACAGCTTAACGGTGAATCATGCCCACACGAGCTTCCAAAGAGAGCGCTTAGCAAAGAGAACAGCAATGAAGAAAGAGCGAGAGAGCGCACGCGCACAAATGAGTGTGACCGCACGCCCTTCGATTAAAACGACGCCGACGCCTCAAAGTGTAAGTGACCGTTTATCGAACGTTTTGTTTATTGACTGCTTAACGAAGAAGCAGCAGCGACAGCAGCAGAGGCAGCGACAGCAGCAGAGTCAGCGACAGCGACAGCAAACAGAGCTTTTGCGAGAGCCAACGGCGCAGACGGAACCGCAAGTTGAACCGTTGGCCAGCGTGCCAAAAATACAACTGAGAGTTTGCTGCTCTGCACAGTGCGGCAAAAGCTGTGGTCAGTTCAGTTTCCTCTATTTATTTGCTGAGTCGTGATTGCATTGCAAAAGCAACAACCACAAACACAAAAGAGAAGAAATGCAAGAAAGAAATAATATACATACATATGTATGCTTCTTTCAGACGCCAAAGATTTTATACGCTTATACAGCACTGTACATTTTATTAGATTTTATACGCTTATACAGCACTGTACATTTTATTAGCAATTAATTGGTTCCATTGGATTTTTATGTATTTATTTAAGTTTGTGAAATTTAAAAAATATAAAGTTTAAACAGAAACTGCAATTAAAAAATATTTAAATAAAATAATAATAATCTATACCCTTTTTTTCCTAGACCAGCGCATTATTATCTGCAATGAATTTGAACTGAGACCTTTACTGGTTAATGTAAACACATATTTTAAATGTAATATTACAAGTTAAAGTTATGAATAAAATTCAGATATTAAGCTAGGATTATATAAAACTCCGAAAACACACAGATCAAAACATAAGTAAATAAATAATAATAATATACTGAGGGTGATTATTCAATGTTTAGTTTTAATTCATCAAAGAGATATTAAACAGTATAAGTGGATAAAACAAATTTAGAATATGGGCATTTCATGGATCGAAAATGCGACATTTGTACGTCTTTAAATAAAAAAAAAATATGTCAAAAATTTACATTTTCAAAAATGATTTCTTACGTGTTTAATGCATCTTATCAACACTATTTTTATTATAAAAGACAAGCTTTGGAGACTTGTCGTTTTCGAATTCCTTATAGAAAACAATACATCGAGAACGCGACGAAAAATGGAAGTCACTTTTGACTTCATCTTAAAAATTGCGAAAGTCTGCGAAATGTGGCGAGTAATTTGGATGAAAATATTCTCAATCCATAATAAAATAATGTAGTTTTCCATTTTAGGAATTATCTTGATTTTTAAATATCATTTTTGTATTTTACAATTTTTATTAGTAAACGTGACAAGATTTCCAACTAGTTTTTGACAAGAATATTTATCAAATTTTATTTAGAAAAACAAAGAAAATAACTTCAAAACTTAAAAATATAATTGAAATAAAAATATAAAATTGAATTGTTTTCTTTGCATTTTGATTAACTTTTTGATACTGGAAAACAGATTTTGTAAAATAAACGATATATTACATGCACTTCTTTTTGGAAGTCAATTTTTCAGAATACAGGCAAAAATATAGAAAAACTCAATGTGGAAATTGTTAAAACAAGCAGCTTAAATTCGTTTCCGGAAGAAAATTTTACAAGATGAGAGTTTTTGATCAATTTTAAGATTTTGGTCGTGTTGGACCTATTTCTGGAAATGCCTACATATAAATGTATTCTTTGTACAGATTTGGGATTTAAAAGGAATAATTAAATAAAAAATCAAATATAAAATTTGTAAAAACTTTATAGTGGAAAACTTAGTGGTGTTTCTCATTCTGTGACTTAGTTACAAGACTCTCAGCAAGAGTATTAGAAAATAAATAGTCTTTCTGTGTTGTGACGTTGTGTGTGTGCCTGTTTTATGTTTTGGCCATCAGTTGATATTAAACCATAGACAAGTATGACCAAAACATTCACATAATTGAAATGTTCAAAATTTAAAACCGCGAATCCATTATATATTTAGTAAAAAATAAAATTGTGCAAATTTTGAATTTTGTCAAAACACTTTCTTGACCAAGTGTACCTATATTTATATGGATTATTACAGAGCGTTTAACTGTGCCACATGCAACAACAGGTGTGCGAAAAAAAAACCCCACAACAGCAACAACAACAAGTCCCACAAATGCGAACAAAGTCCACAACGAAGAAGAGAGTAGACAGAATGCAAGAAAGCACAGTTAAGTTTGTCTGTGCTTGTGTCAGAAAGAGAGAGAGAAAGAGTGTCAGAAAGAGAGAGAGAAAGAGAGAGAGAGAGAGAGAGAGAGAGAGAGAGAGAGAAAAAGAGGGAGACTTGAACTCGTTTGAAATGGTAGTAAAATTGCTCTAGTTGAGAAAGAAGGACTTAGAAATACTCTGTACTGAACGTATTTACACACACAATGCATACAAAAAAAATATATTTTTGTGATTCTTTTTTCTTTGATTTTAATAATATTTTTTCGTGATTAGCTTCTGCTTTTTTCATCCGATCGTGATAAAATTTTTAGGTCAGCTTAGACTAGGCATTATATTAAGTGTGCCCACATTTTATGGATATAGCTTGAAAAATGCACTTGTTATAAGGTTTTGCTTTGCATTTATCTGGTGTATGGAGAAATTAAATTTTTAGTTGATTTTCGCACTAAAATCGACGCTTTCATGTAAAATATATACAGTGCTACAAAGCTTTAAGAAATTTCCAATTTTTTCTTTTTAGCATTTTTCTAATTTTATTGTTTGAAATTTGTTATTTTTCTAATTTCCCAATTTATACTTAAAACTTAATAAGCAATGTATGAAAATAACTTGATTATTTTTTACTTCATGCAACAAATAAAAGTAGATTATTTATAAGTGCTTGGAAAAACAATAAAAACCAGAGACTGAAAATTATATATTTTATGATAAAAGTCTTTGATTAATAGCTTTAATATTTTGTGGCCTCACTACGATTTTTAAAAACCTTAATAATGGTATATTATATATTAAGTAAATCAATACACCCTATTTTGGACATTTTAGAATTTTTTCGATATGCACAGGGTATAAAGACCGTAACTTGCAGGCCTAATTTGTTAATAATCCATCGACTGTTCGATGTCTTTGTGGTTAATGTTCCAGGTTTCAAGACTTGTCTAACTTGAAATGACAATTTGGAATTCTCAATGCTGCTTTCTTTTCATTCTTTAATCAGTTCTTTCTATGATAATGATAATGCTAATACAAATGTAAATGCAAATGCAAATGCAAAGGAATATTAATTATTTGACTTGGGCGTTTCCACTTACGTTCTAAGTATAATATTGTTGTCGTTGTTGTTTTACAAATATGTTTGTTTATTAAAAATTGTTTATTAAAAACTTCAACTGTCGTCGTTCACTTTTCACGCAATTAGTAATTTTTGTCTGGATTTCAATTTTCAAATATCTAAAGTTCAAGAACTTACGTCAACTTGAAGGGCGTTTAATGATCGTTATTTACACTGTAGTTGATAACATTACTTAAATTAAGCTAATATGTATCCATTATATATGCTATATTAAGTACTAAGTTCTACACAAGTAATCAATCAATACTTATTAAGAACAAACAAACATTTTTATGGCATAATTAAAGCAAATGTTTCAATGTGACACAATAGGGGCAACGTCAAGTGATTTTTGGGGCCAATAAGTTGACCTTTTCAACACGAACAATCACTACCAGACATTTTTAATAGAAAGTAGGTCAAATAAAGTCTATAGGGTAACTGCTAGTCGAGTATTCTAGTATTCATTCTACTTTTAAGCGTGTTTTTTTTATACATTTTTACAAGTTGTTATAATTTTGTCAGATTCCATCTCTAAATATAAAACTTTTTGTGCTAAACACCAAAACGGTAAGAACTAGAAGGTTGAAATTTTTACACAACATATGTGAAACCTTTTTTAATGTGTGACCAAATGGATCATTAGAAAATCCAATCGTACGTAGGATCGGTTTAGTTTTAAAAACATACTTATTTGAGTTATACCATTCAAAGTCTTATATTGCGTATATGGTATCTACATATATAATTGGTCTAAATTCCCATTAGGTTTGCTTAAAATGGACTACTATATCAAAGCAACGATCGATCAAATATTGCATTTTTATATAAAAATCTTTTATGTTTTTTCAAATAATTTCCACTAAATTGAATAGTTACTTAATTTTAAAACTTTTTTGGAAACCCTACAGGGCTCCACAAATGTATCAAAACTTCGGCATGCCGTAGATGTTGTTGTGCGTGTTTTTTACGCCCACCTGTAAATGACAAAACAATTAAAAAATGGCACGCGAAGCGGGTCAAAGTCAAAAATAAATAAATAAATATGGTGTTGAACTATTTGGAGGTAAGTGCGAAGCGAGTGCGAAATTATTGCACAAATCGTACATTAACATTAACAGAAGCAACAACAACAACAACAGCAACAGCAACAAATTGGCTTTCTTACAAAACGGAAACAACAACACGTAGCAAATGAATTTCATGGTCAGATTTGGACTTGAATTTCGGATTTGGGCAAATGTCGAAAAAAAGAAAAAAGGTATCTTTCAATTGGGATGAGCAATAGATGTAAACTGTTGACCATCAACTGGTTTGACTTTGAATTTTGGCTAGCTCTGTACGTACAGTAAGTCAAAGAATTTTTTAGACACCGAAACAAATTATTATTAAAAATAGTTAAGCAAAATGCATTTTAGTATTTTACTATAATAAAATACGAAAACTTAATTTAATATAAAGCAAAGTTCTTTTTTATTAAATAAATTGTTTTTGTTGTCAAAACTATTTCTTGATGAAGTGTATTCGTGTATGTATGTTCGTCTTATTAGCGCTAGATGGCGCTGATTTTAAATGCAAACAAAATGGCGTATTCACAAGCCTTGTTTGTGGTCACTGAGGAATATACTCGCTGGTGGAAGTTAATGTGGATGCCATGTGGATGTTGTTAATAAAGGCGGCCAAACGAACGCACAATTTGCCGACGTTTTTATTTATGAATGAGTTGCGCATACACATGGAGGTCGATAAAAACAACACCTGCACACACACACACACATATGTATATAAATATATATACTCACACACACATACACATAGTTAAACATGCATGTAAAACGGTAACAATAATAACAATACAAAACAAAGTCAATTAATTTTTGATGCGCTCGAAATTAGCGCAAGAAAATGAGTTCACTAGCGATTTCACTAGAGATGAGCAAATTCACAAGGTGACCGTGACTTACAATTCGAATTACGAATCAATGTTATAGTTATATTATTTACATAGCAGCTAAGGTTCAAAGTCACAGTCACCGTTTAAACACTTTCTTTTGTAGATTTTTTAAATTCACACATTTAACTGCATGTTTTTTCAGTGTAAACAAACTCCAGAGTGCATGAACCTTGCATCCAGTTTAGAATTCAAATTATGAACAAATATTTGCTTTCTTTCCCTGCACATTACTGTAGTCTTGTTTTTTTGTTATAAAAAAAAATTAATAAAAATTTTTATTTTTATTCAGACTTCTTGTCTTTTGATTTTTCCCAGTTACCGATAAATATATAAATATATTGAAATATAGAAAACTATATATATAAAAATAATAAAACTTCTATTTTGAATTTTATTTTATTTTGACTTCTTGCATAATAATAATATTTAATATTTGATATTTAATTTTGATACTTTGCCTAATAATAGTATTTAATATCACATTTTAAAATCAGCTACCGGTTCCACAATACCTACTTTTGTTATAGATCATTGCCGGATAAAATTGTCTCAGCTATGTTTAGTGAAAATTTCAGCCTTCTTGGTCTTATGGTTTGGGCTGTGCCTCAGTCAGTGAGTGAGTCAGGACAACGAGTTTTATATTTACAGATAGATAAAACTAGTTTTTGTTTTTTAAACTTTTTTTAGTAATTCTCAATATTTTTGAGAATAACTTTATATATCATAATATCATCCCTAGCTAATATGCAATTTATCAAGTCAATATAAATTAGCTATACTCCACTTGTTGATCTCCACTCTACCAATTTGATATACATATATGCGATTACTTAATAACTTTCTGCATTTCTACTCATCTCTTGTGGAAGAAAGAGGCCGCAAAGTAAGCGCAAAAAACAAAAAGCGCAGACACAACAACTAAACGGGGGCCAAAGTGGCTCAACGCCCAAAAACAAAAACAAAAATGAAAATAAAAAATTAAAATCAGGTGCGTGACTGGGCCAAGTTGGAGCAGACCACGAAAGACTGACAAGAAATGTACAGCCAAAAATGTTTTTAAATACTTGGCATTCCAAGCGTTTCAAAACTTTAAATAAAGGCAACGGCCGTTGAATTGTTGGATCGTTGAAACAGCCGACGAATCGGATCCAATCGTTCGATTTGCTAATCATGCGCATTAAATTATTTATTTATTTATTATTATTATAATTTTTATTTATTTTTATTTTTATGTAACGAAAACGCAAGTAGCCCGAAAAGACGACCCTCGTTCCATGTCCGAGACCGAGTTTTGAGTTCGTTCAGCCCTTTTAGGAATATACAGTGTGTCAAGAAATTGTTGTAACACAGTACAAAATTTATTCCATTTCTCTTGTAAAATATATATTTTTTTTATGTATTTATATTTGAATTCTTCTATTGCCATATTTGTTTATAGATTTTACAACAGTTAAAAAAAAAACAAATTTTGTGAATTTTCATTTTGTCAAAACACTTACGGGACTAACCGTACATAGCTTTTGAACATAACTGTTGACACATTCGATCAAAATTGCGCTTCAGCGGGAAAGTTTCACTTGACATAACAAAATAAGAGGCATGAAAATTATGCTGGCATTCTAGGGATAAGGTGAAACTTTCCAAATAATGGACTTGCATAATGCCTAGGGCTAAAAAAAAAAAAAAAAACAATAACCTGCCTAGCTTTTAGTCCGAAAGAAATACATAATTTATGGCAATAACGAAGGCCGCCAAATTAATGTGCGAAAAATATGAAATTGAGTCAACGAATATTAAGTTTAATGAAAGCATAAACAAAACAAAATACAAGAAATGCAAAAAAAATAATGCTTCCAGATGTTTCGTTGATTCGGTAACCGGTTTTTTTTGTACCCAATCGTACAAGACAAGTATTGGCCAAAATAACAGATGATATGATGAGTGAGAAAAAAAAATAGTGACTCGCTTATAGAGCGTTTAAATATGGCATAACTAACTATATACATATTCAAGGGCAACTATGGAGTTCATACCTTATATGTATTGCATTGATTAGCAAATTGTTAGTCAAATTTGGGATTATTTGTATATCCATTGGATATTCTCTAATGCTTATATTTACATATAAAGAAAACTAACTAACTAACTTAGAAAGTGTTTTGACTATATACATTTATAATTTTCAAAAAGAGTTACATTTAAGAAAAATTATTCTTTGTACAACTGACTGACTCACTGATTTAGCATTGTTCAGGCCAAACGGCTTGATGTACGACCTTGAAACTTGGCCACAATAATCTTAAGATAATTTTATCGTGAGATAAGACGGCGTTTTGCAAAATTCGACCTGCAAGTGCGTCAAATCGAGGTCAAAGCTCGCATTTTTTTGGTCAGCGATTTAAAAATGTTAAAAATCGGGTTACTGTATAATATCTTCAAAAAAAAAAAACTTCTTTGCGAGGTAAAAGTCTAGTTTTTCGCCAGAAAAATTGTGTATGATTTGTATTCTATCTTTTTCGACTAAAGTAAATTCTTAAAGGCAAATTTGTAAATTTTACTACACATTATAAATAGATATAGGCCAAGTTCTCAAAGATTTCTGTTGCTACACAGAAAACTCTCAAGTGTCACCGCAGATAACGGCATCTTTTGTATTCATGACAACAACAACTGTGGATTGAGAATTCAGTTCGGTGTCTTTGAGTCTATCTATCGTGTTGTATATATTTAAATGTTTGTGGTCAAACACACAATAACTGTAAAGGCAGCACAGAGGCCTTTAGACAGATACGAATCCGTATTAATTTCAATATAATTATTTTTTGATATACTCTGCTATCCTAAGCTCTCCATAAAGGGTATGATGCAAATGTATCTTGGCTTAATTGGACAATTGGATATAAAATCAAGCATAAAAAGTTGATTTTCGACCGATAGTTACTTTGACAACCATATGATAAAGTGGTCCGATGTGAACTATCAATAGTTGTTTTATTTATTTGAATTTTCAGGATATGTAGGGTATCCCAACATCGTGCACTTTCATAGTAAAAAGTACACTTTTTTTCCATCTTCTCCTTTGGTGGGCAAACCGGTTGAAAGAACTTCAAGATATTAGCTGTGCCAAAGAGTGCTTATCAAGCATGAGATGCTCAGACCTACATACATAAATGATATGATATATTTATTTATGTGTATCTACACACACACACACACACAATCCACTTATTTATTTATATGCTATGTATAGTCGCTGAGTGTGGATTGTGGACTTTGATCGCTGCGGTGCTAAAATGAAATTTCTATAAGATACCGATGATATTTTGAGCGCTCTCCCAATTGGCAGTGCAGCCAACTGTATAATGCCGCCCCCTCTTACTAGCCAGTGTTGCCAACTCAGCTAATTTGAAATAGCGTGTGGCGGGACTTATAGCTATTATATTTGAAAACTTTATAAGAAAACTACTGAAAATATTCCATATTATTATAATTTTTTTTTATTTTTTGTATAGGTCGGAGTTTCCTCCTTTATTTATTTTCAGTGTAAACAACTTGAATATCTTTTTATCTGCTTTTCTTGCAGATTTCTTAGCTTTTTCTAGCTATTTTTATTTAATGTAGCTTTTTTTGGACTCTTAAGAGTTGGCAACACTGGTCGGCACTTGTCTGAGGCGTAACACATAGCGGGGGATCTCGAAAATAAAAAAAAATATGCGAACTTGAACCTTGGGACTTTTGATTTAAGATTTTTATTTGTTAACTGTTTACAATGTTTTTTTTCTCTCTCTCTTCCTATTTATTGTGTTTATTGATTTAACAATTTGAAATGAGGGAAAAAAAATGACGCAAGTGTCAAACTGTTTAGGTGGAGTGGGGGAGGAAGGTGGGAGGGGGGATTGCGCAAGGTGCAAGGTCTTAGAATTCAATTAACAACTTGCAGTTTACATAGTCTAATGAGTTGAGTTCCACATACCAACAAACTCCACACAAAATACACACGCGCGCACTCATTTTGTGAAAGCTTTTTCTTAAAAGCTTACATTCCATTTGACTTCTGATCGAGCGACTTTTTGCAGTGCATGAACTCAATTGACATTTCGATTAATCGCTGGCGATAAATTCGATTTCCGCATTGCTGACAGGTGAAATTTCTTCCCTGATCGACAATAAATGCAAAACGCAGGGCTGCGCAGTCGCAGCCGACGCTGACAACTTGACGTTGACGTTGACGCTGGTCGGGGAGAGGCCGACGACGCCGACGACGACGACGCGTGATGCAACAAATATGAATTGACATAACTTAAATGTGTGCAAACCAATTGACAAAGCATCTCTGGGAACGAATTGGAATCCATTAATCACTTATTACGCTCCTCTCTCTCTCTATCTCTCTCGCTCTGTTGTTCTCTGCCCACTCCCTCGTTTATGCTTACACAGCAGACGCATAGACAGCGGGTCACAGCTTATTTGACCCATTTGTTTTTATTGCTTAATTTTGTTGAAATATAGAAATATTTTTTAATAAAATTTCAACATTGATTGAAAAGTCTGATTTTAAATATTATTAAATATATACTTGCAATATTTAGGTGTAGTGTGCCAAACAAGCTGTATTACACTGTATAACAGCTGTAATTTGAATTTGACTGACACTAAATGCCTGCAAATTATATTTAAATTAATTTTCATTTATTTATATAACATTAAACTTATCCCTCTCAAGCATAAACAATTAATATGTAGAGTAATTATAATGAACATTTAACCCCTTTTGAAAAGGGCACATCCACGTCCATGCACACAAACGACGCTCACTCTTGCACACACACACGCACTCACACACGTACGCACTGTAAGAGAGAGCAGCCTCACTCACACGTGCACTCTCTTAAACGCTTGCTTTGGCTGTTGCTTTCCTGTTTCGTCACTCTTACGCAGCGTTGGTTGCTGGGCGCGGCGGGAAACAGGAGACAGCTTTTTTTTTTCTTCATGTCATTTTTTTTTTAATTAAAAGCGATGACTAATTTTCTCAATGTACACGCATATTCTGTGAGTGAGCACAACAAGTTGTTAACTGAAAATCGATGGGGAAACTCACCGCCAATAGGGGAGGATTTTTCAGGCCGGCGAGCGTTGGAATTTTGCTTAAATTTTAAGAATTTCACACGCACACATACACGTGTACCACAAATATAAATGCACACACACAGACACACTTGTATGATCGACGCCGCGAATTGAGAGAAAATTTGAGAAAACTTTTGTGCGGTTTTTTATGGTTGTTGATTAATTTGTTTTACTTTTAATTAATGCACACACACATACACATACACGCACAGGAATCGAATTTAACAATAAATTATATCCGAAAAGCAAACGAATCAACAACGGCAACAACCATGCACAAGAAAGTCTAAAATGAAACTAAGCGGGAAACAAAAACAAAAATCCAAAAGGAAAACGACGAAAGCAAAGAGAGAAGAGAGTGCATGAAACAATAACAAGGTTGCGACCGCTCAGAGAGTGCTCTCAATTTGTTCAATTGTATTATGAATGCATGTGTTCAAGCGACAAATACCTGCTAGTGTTAAATAAAATTAAATATTAAGTAATTAATAACAAATTTGCGCTAAAACTATATTCTTATTTGATATTTTTCAATTGGCGTTAAACTATTACACTTGTGACGTCACGGGCTGTGCGCTTTCAGAGAGAGTTACTCGCATAGCGATCAGTGTTGCCAGCTTTTTGGTGGACAAAATAGCTGTTTAAATACTAATAGCAAATTATAGCGCAATATATATTTAAAATAGCCAGATTTCCGACTAAAAGCTATTTTCAAATTTTTCTAGCAACCCAGCTCTGAAAATGGCCAAAACTAGCTATAAAATAGTTAAGTTAACAAGAGTGCTCTTTTTTTTTACTGATGTGGCAGCGCTCGAACGTTGCCTGACCGCAGTCTGCAAATGGATAAAATATCCAAGCTGAAAAATACTAAAATACCAAAAATAAGCGCGCTATAATTTGAAATTCAAAATTAAGCACTTTTCACAGTGAAACGAATTATTTTTTATGCAATCAACTGCACTTATGCCTGTAATTCTTTGCCTAATTAACAGTCGTACTTGATAATGCATAATAACATACAAGTATCTTATGCTTAGTCAGTGTCCAATAATACAAACATTTTATTCATTTATGCTTTTTGGTAAATGCTTTATCATCATGACAATTGTTAGTAAAACTTTTTAGTCTTTCAATTACTTCATACGTTGCAACTAGTATTATTAATTAACTGAAAAGACTGTCAAGTAAAGCAATTAAAGAAACACAACAAGTTTTTCAATCTCGATTTTATTTATAAAATAAAAAACACATCTCTGTTGATCAGAAAAATCCAACGAAATAATTAAACACGTATCAAAAATTATTTTGCTTGCATTACCATAAAAAATACATATAAAATTGATGAAATTTGAATGTTGACAAATTGTATAAATCTATTTATATATGTATATATAAAATATTTATATAATAGTGTTGCATTATATTGAAAACAACAAAATTCTTATGTTATTACGATAATAATGTTTTACAAAAGTATCTTTATCTGCTTTGCAAGCGGCTAATGGAGGGAGAGGGGTATAGTTTGCTATATAGAAATAGAGTTATAGATATATATATGTAGTATAGATAAAAATATATATTACAGCTCGGCCTATACGTGCAATTGCTACAATTTGGATTTCTATGACAATATATGTATATGTTTTTTTTTTCTATTTTTCTTTAAAAATGTTTTGTTTTTTTCGTATTATTTTGCTTAGAATTACACTTGGACTCCCTATGCTTATAATTAATTTAATGTTACGGTAATTTAATTGGTACATTTAATTAATTTATGCTTTGTTTTATTGTTTATTTATTTATTGGTTTATTGGTTGGCTGGCTGGCTGGCTGTTTGGCTAGCATTTATGACGGCATTATGACGTCTCTCCTCTCACTTGTTGCCCCCATTCCCAATCCCATTCCCGTTAGAAAGAATCCGCTGTCTCGTATTCGAATTCAATGCTGGATTGCACATCTCGGTTGTGAATTTGTTGAATGTGTTCTGGAATCTGTTGACGGTGCTATTAAAATGTCCTTTTTGTTTCTGCGTCGCATCGTCGTCTTTTTTCAATGCCCCATTCGCATGTCCATTCGCCATAACGGCCGATTTGTCCTGAAAAAGAAAAAAGAACATCAAATTAGCACAGATTTTCTTTATTCCGAAGTAATTAATCAATACCTAGATTTGGAGGAAAAACAGTTTTATTTAAATAATTGAACTTTGAATGCAGAATGAATTAAGAGGCCAAATCATGATTAAAATGACATTCCGTTTGAAAATCGAATCAGTTTTGACAAAGTTATCGCAGTTTGAAGTCGGTGAAGTCCTTGACCAAGCAACTTTACAAGTCAAAATTTTTGTCAGATTCAGCTTGATTTTTTACAGAAAAATGAAACGTCTCAAAATCAAGTTTAAAGTGATGTTTTATACTAATTAAGGTATAAGGAGTTGAATTAAAGTGAAAACTTGCGATTTAAAATTTTGAATTTTCAAAATATCAAAGGGGGGACCCTATGCTTAAAAATCAAAACCAAGATCTAGAGAGAAAAATATTTTTTTTTAAATAAATTAAAATTGAATGCAGAATGAATTTAGAGGCCGAATCATGATTAAAATGACATTCCGTTTGAAAATCGGATCAGTTTTGACAAAGTTATCGCAGTTTGAAGTCGGTGAAGTCCTTGACCAAGCAACTTTACAAGTCAAAATTTTTGTCTAATTTGACATGATTTTTTACAAAAAAATGAAACTTGTCAGAATCTAATTTAAAGTGTTGTTTTATACTAATTACGATATAAGGAGTTGATTAAAAGTGAAAACTTGCGATTTAAAATTTTGAATTTTCAAAATATCAAAGGGGGGACCCTATGCTTTGAAAACGAAACCAAGATCTAGAGGGAAAATAATTTTTTTTTTTAATAAATTTAGTTTGAATGCAGAATGAATTTAGAGGCTGAATCATGATTAAAATGACATTCCGTTTGAAAATCGGATCAGTTTTGATAAAGTTATGAAAGTTTGAAGTTGGTTCAACCCTTGACCTAGTAACTTTACAAGTCAAAATTTTTGTCAGATTTAGCTTGATTTTTTACAGAAAAATGAAACGTCTCAAATCAAGTTTAAAGTGTTGTTTTGTACTAATTACGGTATAAGGAGTTGAATAAAAGTGAAAACTTGCGATTTAAAATTTTGAATTTTCAAAATATCAAAGGGGGGACCCTTTGCTTAAAAATCAAAACCAAGATTTTGAGGGAAAAATATTTTTTTTTTTAGTTAAATTAAATTTGAATGCAGAATGAATTTCGAGGCCGAATCTTGATAAAAATGATATTTCGTTTGAAAATCGGTTCAGTATTTATAAAGTTATGACAGTGTGAAGTTGGTCAGCCTTTTGATCAATAATAATGATAATGATTATTTTATTTTCTATAATTTTTCTGATTTTTCTAAACTGTTTACATAATTTAAGTTTGTTTTTAAAATTCCTGCAAGAATATTCAAAGAATCAGCGTTGCCAGATGTGGCAAGTGGACTTACCTTGCCATCACGCCTCACATAGGCGCGTTTGTAGAAGTTGGAGAAGAGGAAGTAGAACATGACCGCATGGGCGCCAATGAAGTAGGCAAATCCAATTGGATAGTTGCAATCGTTCTTGAAGAACAGCTGGAACGAGTGCACCATAACGAGGACAAACTGTATCATCTGCATCACAGTCAAATATTTTTTCCACCAGAGATAGCGCTGAACTTTTGGTCCCATGGCAGCCAGCATATAATACGCATACATAAAGATATGCACAAAGGTGTTGAGGAAGCCAAAGAAGGTCGAGTGACCGCCAGGTGTGAATTTAACACCCCACCACACGGAGACGGGCATGATTCCGTGATGAATCACGTGCAACGTCGACACCTGATCGTACCGCTTGCGCATCACGAAGAAGAACGTGTCGAAGAACTCGGTGAACTTGGAGAAATAATACCACCAGCAGCCCCATGCAGTCTGTAAGTAAAATAGAATACAAAATTAAAAAAAAATTACATTTTTAGTGAGTTTGATTTTTATCAAATAACTAAGTTATTAAACAATAGTTAAATTTCAAATTTAAATTAATAAACCTCATTAAAAACCAAAATAGGAATATTATTTTATTAAAATCACTGAATATAAAATTAATGATTTAATAATTAATGATTAAAAATTAATTTGTTGGATAAAAAGGATTTTAGTAAAATAAATTATCACTTTTGGAAAAATACAGTCTGTGAATATAAAATTTAACATTTTATTTTACTTTGGCCCAAAAATAATTGTTATGTTAAAAATAATGTATATTTGTAATTTGATAAATTCAAGAATATTTCTTTATATTTTACTCAAATTTATATTTTTATCTATTTTCTGAAAAAAGTCAGAGAATATAGCAACTTCTAACATAAAAAAATATAAAATATAATTCTTCTTACTTGATATAAATAAGTAAGTTATTAAATAGTATTTACATTTCAAATTTAATTTAATAATCATATGTAAAATTAATATGAGTATTATTTATATTTTTGTGAATATTTAAATAATCAATTAATTTTATTTTGGGCCAAATTTAAGAACTAAACTTAATTTGTTTGATAGAAAAGATAATGATTTATGTTTAAATAAACTCAAGAATTTTTCTATATATTTTTATCTAGTTTTGGAAAAATTAAAAAAAAAAATAAATCCATGTCTACTTAGTTAAAAAATATCTTTTTCAACATATTACATAATTTTAATACTGTCCACTTAAAATAACTACAGGGTATTTGTAGTCACTTGGCGACAGAGAAACAGCTGCATTCTTTTCTCCAACATTATGATTCTTTCAGATATTTATAATTATATGCAAATTTCTGTCAATCTCGAAGATTTTTGCCACTTTCTATTGGGCATGTTGGCCAGTTGGGCTGACCAGGTTAAGAGTGTACTAAATGCCGCTTGGCGACACGTGAGGCCTTTTCAAATATGTCAATAGAACTCAGACCGGCCGGCAACGCTATTTGTCATCGATTGATTAGCATAAGAACCAGTTCCCGTTATAACCTTTATGTTTAAGCCAGCAAAAAAAATAATATAATACTAAATAAAAAACTGGTTGTCTTAATATATGCTTTATAAAATTGGCACACTGAACAAACACTAAGAATTTTACAGATTTATTCTGACTAAGAAATTGCTAAACACAAGAATACACTCAACTGTGTATGTGTGTGTGTATCTTATACACAACCTTCTTATATATATATATATTTTATTGTTTATATACTCACTCGTATCGCACGCGGCGAATAGGAATAATCAACGGGTTCACATCTCAAGTTATAGCCATTCAGCCATCCACCTATGCAAGACTATAAATATGAGAGTTTAGTTGTGAGAATTGTGAAGAGAATGTCTATAAAAAATGCTTACCTCGTAGAAGAGCCACATGCTAAATAAAACCTGCGCCGCATTATATACAATCAGCACTTTGCGCAGCTCAAAGGGTTTTCTGTTTTCCATGAGTTTGGGACCAAGAACCTAAGGGAAATGGAAAAAGCCAAGAAAGAAAGGAAAAATTAGAAAATTATTAGAGTTTATTCAATGCAGTACACTTCAAAAGAATTGAATACTTATAAATTTAAGTAATTGGTGATATCTATAATTGCGGCTATTCCATTTTAAATTGTAAAATATATTTGACAATAGGAATTAAAAATAAAAAAAATGATTAAGAAATAACTTGATATAAATGCACAGATATTTATATTTGGATTTATATTCTAATTCACTTCATTATTTAATTTATATTATTTCTTACTAAATTTAAAAAAAAAAATATATATATATATTCAATTGCTAAAGTTTTGAAGTAATTATACCATTTTTTATAACAAAATTTTTGAAGAATATAAAAAATATCTAGCTACTTATTAATTTCTGTATCATTATTAAGATCGAATTGTTTTTATTTGTGACTAAGGTTTCATGATAATTTCTAAAATAATTTCTATAGCAAATGTTTAAAATTAAAAAGAATAAAACACTTTTATTTTGCATTAAAAAAACCAATTAAATATTTATGTTAATCAATGTTCGCACTTTTTTTATATTTTTTTTTTTATCAGTTTTCTGATGTATTACAAAACATATTTAATAGCAAGAATATTGAATAAAACCCTTCAAAATGTATCCTTCTCTGTAATTATACCTCTATCCACATACTCATCTTTCAATTTATATATAAATTCACAATTTTTTTATTTTTTCCCAATCACTTTTATACTTCTTGACTTGGCTTAACTGTTAGTTCATCCCGTTAGCTGGCATTGTGTGCACTGCTTTTAATTGCTTTTGAGCATTGCATACATACATACTCGTACAATACATGATCAGCAGCGTGTTCAAACAAAGGTGCGATGCTGCAATTAACGAATCAATCGGATTGTTGATTTTGGGACAAGTTCGTTGCCTAAGTCTTTTGTATTTTGGCCGCTATGTGAAAGCCATTTAAATGTTTAAATTTTTTAAATGATTACATGCATATGTTTGTGTGTGTCGGCACATCGTATCTTAATACAAAAAATATAGCAACAACAAAAAAAGGCAAATAAATGTAAACCAATGCAAAGCTGAAACCTAAATAGAAATCGATTTTTTCAACTCATTTTGGGCATTTTTGCATATGTAATTTTGGCCCACTTGGGTCAAAGATTTCAACATATTCAACACGCTGGACCGTTGGCTATCTGGCTCATTGACTCGCTGACTCGTTGACTTGTTGGCCGACTGATTAAGTTTGATTGTCGAATGGCTCGAATGGCCCTGAACTTATTTTATTTTCATTGTTTTATTTTTTCTTTCTTTCTTTTTTTTTGTTTTTTTTTTGCAATGCAATAAAAAACGAAAAACTTGTTTTAAGCTGCCCTTAAGAGGCTGTAAAATGCATCCATGTAGCAAGTGGATGAGCATCAAATGGAAATATCTGGATTCTAGATTCTACAGTCTACAATCTACAGTCTACAGTTCTAGAAGCATCATCATTAAAGTGCTGCGTGTTCATTTGGGTTTTTTCCCCCTCAATCACAGACTGGACTGAATGGATAATTATAGCTTAACAGTAGCCTATTAAAGACATGCTCCCTCTGCTTAAATGTACATATATGTACACATATGTATTGGGTGATTTCCCTTCTCCACTTACCTTTACAAAATATGCATATGTCAAGCTGATTGCTATCGTTGGAAATGGTGAGTCCATTAGGGGATAGTCTCGGGTGCGCGGATCTGATTTGTTGTCCATAAGATCCCGCCAGCCATCGTAAAACTGTGAGAGGTATTCCTGCAACAACAAGAAAAGCCATAAAATTAATACCAAAACAAAAAAAAATATATGCAAATCTTAAGCAATAAGCCAACATATATGTAGGTTCAAATGTCAAATCAACATAAATGAACGTCAAAAATTGCAACACTCTCACGCCTCACAATCTATACTGAGAGATTTATTGTTGGAAAATAATTGCATTCAAATTAAAATAATTTGAACAAAGGTTGCAGTTACAAAACATAATTTTTAGCATATCTTACAGATTCTAGAAATATTGAGTTAATAAATATTTTCATATTAATAAAAATAAATTTATTGTAAATAATGCAAATAATAACCTGACACATAATTAACAAAATAAATTACAAATAGAAATGTCAACATATAATTATTTAATTAATATATAATTGGATACTAAATATTAGCGGATTATTTATGGTAAGTAATTTACAATATTATTACTATAAAAACTTGTTTTTATTTTAATCAATGTGATTAAGACTACATTTTAAAATAATTATCGTGAAACTAATAAAAATAAAATAAAAATGTAAGTATATAGATTTAATTAATAAATTGGCTAATAAATATAAACTGTATTACAACTAACAAAAAAAAAGTATTATTTACGACTAATGCTATAAAACCAGTTTTTTAGACTACATTTTATAATAAAGAAAAATACTGAGGTTAAACTCACAAAATCAACAAATATAAACTACAAGCCGAAAGGTCAAGTTTTAATTAATATTAAATTGCTTAATAAATTTTTTGTAAACACTTTAAAAGCTTATAAATAAACAAATAAATAAATTCTGATTACTATTGTTTTTGAACAGGTTTTTTTTTTTTTTATATATAAATCAAAGTGATTTAGAATCTAGTTTGATATATGATCATATATTTGATATATGATCAAATTTAAATAGTAAGTAAATATGTATATTATTATATTTTATTTTTATTATTTTTTACTATTTGAAATGGTATTTTTGTATGAGTACAAAAAGTAATTTAGTAATATATGCAAAATTTTAAAAAGTATAGAAATAAAAAAATGATTTTAATATAAAATTAAACTTGTTTTTTTAACAGTGTAGCAATTTGTGAAATCCATCAATTTAAGCCCAAAATCAAAAGGTTCGAAGGTGCATGAAAAAGGGGTGTTGACAAGCTTGTGGAGTTGGGGAGGCGGAATATAATTTATCTATTGTCTGCTTGGCCTTATATGTGATAATAATTACGAGTAAAGTTGGACCCACCTACCCAGTGATCTGAGGTTGCGGAGAATTTGTGCAACATGCCACAGCGAATAATGAAAACCGGCTACGAGATATATTATTTTATTTTTTTTATTTTTTTTTTTTGTATTTTATTTTTTTGGCGCGCTAACAACATTCTCAGTGAATTTCCGTATGCAGTTTTTGGGGGCAGTGGCCTCCATTGATTTTGAGCTATAGCATTAAATACGTTGCGATAATTTAAAAACAAAGGCGAAACAAGGAACAGGAAAAGAACTTTGACTTTGTGCTGTGGAATGCATTCTGTAAATTAGTTGAAATCCAAAAAATGTGTATTATTAAAAGAAAAATTAAAAATTAAACAAGTTATGCTAATGCTAATTATTGTTTAAACAATCAAGCGCCAATCTCTGTTATTATTATTCAGACAAATTCATTGCACATTGGATTGTGTTTTACCAATTGACGATTGTTAAGAAGTGGGAGAAGGTGTCTTAAAGTTAATTAGCTGTAAATTGCAGAGCACGCTGCTCGTGAATTTCCATTCCATAGTACCCAGAGGGGGGCCTGTATTACTACATTCTACACCCCAGTAATTGTAGGCGACCTGTTCCCGTCTTGTACTCGGACTTTTTCTCGGACTTTGCTTCGGATCTCGTCTCGGTCTATAATCAAACTCAATTTGCTTACTTAAAGTTGCCTCCACTTCAAATTAACCCTATCTCTTAATGTGCAACACGACTGCAAATATGCAATCATGAAATTGTAGTTAATGTGCAGGTACACATACATTTCGCACACACTGTTTACTCAATAATTAATTTAGACATTTTACAGCAAAACGTGATGCTTCTCTGGAATGGAATGCAAACTTATTTTGAGAGTAATCGGAAGAGAATTTCCTGAAGATTATTTAATTAAATACGATTAAGAAATTTAAAAGTATTTTGCAATTTTTTTTTTTTAATTTTGTGAGTCAACCTTTAATAATCTCACGCATTTTAGAGCCAGAAAGAAATTCAAATAAATACAATACTATTCCCAATATAATTCCAGTACTACATAATTAGAAAATAAAAATTTTTTAATTTCGTGCTTAATAATTTTGTATTAAATAATTTAAAAGTATTTTGCAATTTTTTTTTATATGGTGAGTCAACCTTGAATAATCTCCTGCACTTTAGCGCTAGAAAGAAATTCAAATAAATACAATACTATTCCCAATATAATTTCAGTAGTACATAGGTAATAAATAATAAAATAAATATTTACTTCGTTTTAATAATTTTGTATTAAATATTTTAAAAGTATTTTGCAATTTTTTTTTTTATGGTGAGTCAACCTTAATTAATCTCATGCACATTAGAGCTAGAAAGAAGTTCAAATAAATATAATACTATTCCCAATAAAATTCCAGTATAAAAAAAAAATTAAAAATTAAAAAAAAATAAAATCCATAAATAAAAAATTAAATTTTTTCTTTGTGCTTAATAATTTTGTATTAAATAAATTAAAAGTATTTCCATTTTTTTTTTGTATGGTGAGTCAACCTTGGATAATCTCATGCACTTTAGCGCTTGAAAGAAATTCAAATAAATACAATACTATTCCCAATATAATTCCAGTACTACATAAATAATAAAATAAATGTTTTCTTCGTTCCTAAGAATTTTCTATTAAATAATAGCAAGTCAAAAAAGCACACTTCAGACAATCTACCCTTTTTTTTTGATAAGACTATTATGTTAAGGCAAATTTCGTTAAAGTCTGAATTAAAGTTATTTTATCTTTGTTTAAACATGTCTTTTATAAATGTTAACAAAAATTTTATCAATTTAAACTTATTGGGTATTTACTTTTTTTTTATATAGATAGACGGACAGAAATTATTATTAAATTCAGTTTTGTGCCAATTCAATTCAAGCAATTTAAATTTACATATTTTTAATTGTGCATTTTTTTGAAGCAATCCTTACAATTTTGAATACCCACAAAAAATGTTACTTTGTAAAATTCAATCTCAATTTTATAATTATTAAATACAAAAAATGTTTCTTTGTAAAATTCAATCTCCATTTTATAATTATTAAATGTGTATTTTTACATTACAAATTTTAAAACTGTAATTAAGTATTTGTGCCCACTATTCATAGTCATTAAATATAATTAATAGGATAGCCCTCACCTATAAAATAGTAAGCTATAGAAAATAATTTGCAAGGGTATTTAAGAGTTCACAACTTGATATTTAAGTGTAATTTCTTTGCTTTCCATTTGCATTATTACATCATATTACGATGATAAAGAATTCGACCTTCTCTTAATCAAATATTTACATAAATTTTTGCATAATTTTCTGTTAACTTTAATGGTTAGCACTTTTCTTTATTTATAGAGTTTATTTAACATTTCGAAATGCGGTCAATTAATCCTGCACTTTTCGACACGTTCAGTTTTGTTGTCTCATTTAGGCCTTTTTTGGCCACCTGTTTGGGCCATTCATCTGCATGTCATGGCGCTGAGGTGGTCAGTCAGTCAGTCAGTCAGTCAGTCAGTCAGTCAATTAGTCAGTCAGTCTGTGTGTCTGTCTGGCAAAACAATGCTCATTTGTCGATTGAAGTTGAAGCGTTGAAAGCCAAGTCATGGCATTAACTTGGCTCATTAATGGCGGCACACACACATACAGTGTCTGCCATTAGGCAGTGCACGTTGCAGCCACGGTGGGCGTGGCCAGCGTGCCGAGAAGTAACTGTAATTGCCGCTTTGAAGAATCGCATCAAGTTATTTGCTTGGCATTTCTCATGATTTTTTTTTTTTTGATATTTTTTTTATTGTTATCTTTTGTGTGTGTGTGGCAAGACTTGCAGTTTTATCGTTTAGTTTTGCCCATATTACATGGCGCATATCACGCATACGCACTGTGCGCCCGCTCAAAATGATGACTGGCAAAAAAGCCAAAAAA
Source organism: Drosophila innubila (assembly GCF_004354385.1). Taxonomy (NCBI): domain Eukaryota; kingdom Metazoa; phylum Arthropoda; class Insecta; order Diptera; family Drosophilidae; genus Drosophila; species Drosophila innubila. The sequence goes on from NW_022995380.1 coordinate 30,549,756, forward strand.
AAAAAAAATACTATATGTACTTATGACGCAATAAGTTCAGTGAAGCGTGTGTTAAGACCTTATATCGAATTGTCATCATGAGTATGATTCATGACTCAAACAGAAGACACTCCGAATACTCAGAAGACTCAGAAGACACACAGTCTGTGTAGACGAAAGACTTTAACTGTAGATTTCAACGTTGATTGCATCTAATTACAAAATTCGAGAGAGCGAGATTTTCACTTTTTATGTGTGCGTGTTTAATTACAATTTTTTTACCAAAATTACGCCTAAAAATAATGGAGTAAAAAGTAAATTTGATAAAAGTGTTTCCGGTGCTTTTAGCTGGAATTTCCGCTGTAAATCTAATGCCAAAAAGAAAATGAAATTCTAGCAATATTAAAGTTATTATTAAATAGTTTATATGTTAACGTAATAATTATTGTGCAAGTCGCATTTGTTGTTCAATTATATCTTGTTTTTTAGTTATACAGGTCAGTTAAGGGGCTGCATTAATTTCCCATTCTTCAAATGATTTTAATTAAGGAAAATTACTAAAGATATCAACTTATATTAACTATATCAGCCATATCTGCGTTGATGTATCGTCATTAAACCAGTTTTTCACACATTAAACACATTACGGCTTAAATAATACACATTTTAACAGGTATTTAACTGGAGAATCAGAGTCAACTAAACCACAACTGCAATTAAACTTAATTGTTTGTGTTGTCCGGCTGACAGTCGGACAGTTTGTCTGTCAGTTTACACTATACACCTGTCTGTCAGTATTGTCAGCGCATTTCCGTGTAGTTCGATTATAGAATTGTTAACAGTTGGGCGTGTCTTGGACCCAAATATGTCAATTTGATTAACCAAAACAATTTACGCGGAAATCGACTTTCAACTTTTTGAAAACACCTTTACTTTAAATTCCTAATTGAATGTAATTTAATTGTTTATTTAATTTTAAATTGAAAAGTGAAAATAATATTGGTAAAATAATAAAATAAAAAGTATTTATTTTAGCAGTTTTGGAAAATAAGTACTATGTCGAAATTATTAATAACAGTTAATATAGTTGATAATTTACATTTAAACATAAATATTACTTTGCAATTTTGTTGTTTTAATTTAATTTACGTTATATATAGATATATAATACACATAATAATTATATACATTAAAAATTAATTTTTTTTTGAAAAACCAAAAAAAAATTTAATTTAATTGTTTAACTTAAGGCTAAGTTCATCTTAAACTTATTTTTTTAATTTTTGTATTGAACTCTTAATAATTTGTTAGTTAGCTATTTTTAATTTATATGCATTTTTATTAAAATAAATAATATTTATTTACAATATTTACTTGTACTGCTAAGATTTATTTGAATAAGTATAGCTTATTATTATTTGTTTTAAATTTATAAATTTTTTTCTTTTTAAAATAAATATTTATCTACAACTTCTTTTTTAAATTGTATATATTAAACTCTTAAGAGTTTTAAAATAAAATTAATATAATTTAGATCAATCAG